>NC_056744.1:881675466-881720827 GCF_019279795.1 Protopterus annectens | reverse complement strand
ATTCTGGGTAGGACTTAAGCACAAGAGTTTTTGGTTCTCGCAGGCTCTAGTAATGGCGGAGTCAGTTCCAATATTCTGAACCAAACCCATATGCCAAAGATAAATGAAAACGAACAACATCAGACAATTTTAAGGTAGCTCAGTTCGAGCTGCCCGACAGTTTGGGTATGTGGAAGGTGCTCTGAACCTTCCAAGTTGGCTGGCTGTTATATCACTGGCAGGATATAATCCATACAGGTAAGCTTACTGCAGCAGTGATCAATATGATGAACATCAGCATTAAACTTGGCAGAGGAGAAATGACTCAAGTAATACAGTGTAGCTGGTGAGTACACCCAAATGTTGTGTTTTACTGTTAAAATAATCCTCTGTGAGGCAAGATCCTCTTCCACTTAATGTGATGAGCAGAAGGCTTCCTGATAACTTCAATCACCTCTGAAATTTCTCTTGGAAAATCAAACTGGAGAAAGGAATCAAAACCAAGTGCCATGACTTAACGAGGAGTCAAAAATCTCCCCAGTTAGGGTGAGGGGGTTACTTCCTTGATTAGAACAGTTAAAGATTCCTTTACTGCCAAGTACTCGACACCAACATGCTAGGAGGATGAGTTTTATCCTTTTTGTTCTGTGCTTTTCCATAAGGCATTTACAGTAATGCTGGTGTAGTCCTGTTTGTAACTGCGATTACTTCAACTGCTATATTTTCTAGACGTCAAACATGGGCAGCATTCCAAGAAAAAAGTCAGGACTGAGATCCAAACTGTGCAAGAAACCAAAAAAGAACTGGCATGTATAGAGACTTCTGCAGTGGGAAATGGAGAAAAGCAGCCAAGCTGGGTAATAGCGGAAATGACTACCCATGACTGTCAAGGAAGGCTCCTAACACCAAATAGTACAGTTGTGAACACTTACCATAAATGTAGATGTTCGAGTGTATTCACTGTTGCAGTCATTACATTTGGGTAATCTGCTGGCAGGTTGCCCTCAGTTGGCCTGAATTCCTAAGTCTTGGGTCCTGCGTCGGTTGCGGTCTTCTCTTCTATGACGTCAGGTCGTCAGGGGTATAAAACATGCAGCAGATGCCATTTTCTTTAGTTTTTCTTGCCCCCGATGTCAGGTGCCCCCAAAAAGGTAGCAATATTTTATATATATATATATATATATATATATATATATATATATATATATATATAAAAATACATGCTTCAATGTAAACTTTATCTTCATCTACAAGCAAATACACCACATAGGTTGTAGAAGATAGAGAAGGAAAGATAAACTTTAGAATGACAGGAGGATAGAGGGAGGGTAACCTGGACTGCAACAGTGAATACACTAACATCTACATTTATGGTAAGTGTACACAACTGTACTACGTTCTTCGTGTTTCACAGCTGCAGTCATTACATCTGGGTAGAATCCCAAAGCTATGGTTGGAAGGCTGGAGCTAAACAGCATTAGGCGCGGCTAATAAGGCCCTGCAGCACTGCAGTGGCAAAGCCTGCCCTGGACTTAGAGTAGAGAGGCAAATGGCAATGCTTTGTAAAGGTGTGAACAGAACTCCAAGTAGCAGCCTCTAGAATGTCTTTGGTTGGTACACCTCTGAGAAAGGCTGTTGAAGCAGCTGCAGCTCTGGTGGAACAAAACCTAATGCCCTTGGGCACAGGTTTACCATGGTTTAAGTAGCAGAAACGGATGCATAGCAGTCTGTGTACATCCAAGGACTGCAGAATTCTCCCCCCTTTGTTCTGCGGATTTGGATAAAAAGCTGGCAGATTAATTGTTTGGTCAAGAGCCACACTGGAAACCACCTTAGGCATAAAAGTAGGATTTGTCCTGAGACACACCCTGTCTGGGTGAAATATGATAAAAGGCTCTACAGCCATGAGGGCCTGTAGCTCTAAAACTCTTCTTGCTGAAGTAAGTGCTAGTAGCAGAGCTGTCATCCATGATAAGAACTTAATGTTGGCGGTAGCAGCTGGTTCAAATGGAGGCAGGGTGAGCTTTTCCAACACATAATTGAGGTCCCATGCAGGTAGTGGTGATCTTCTAGGAGGCCTTAAATTTTTGGCTCCTCTAAGATACTGCTTTAGTAAAGAATGAGAAAAGATTGGTGTCTTTGTATTGTAATGAGCCGAAATGGCAGAGGCATGGATTTTGATTGATGAATAAGATAGGCCTTTGTCAAGCATCTCAGTTAAGTATTGTAATATTTGAGGAATATATGGTTTTGCTGCATCAGTTCCTTGTGCTTGATTCCAAGCACAGAATCTCTTCCATTTGTCAGCATAAGATTTTCTAGTACTAGGCCTTCTGGCTTCCAAAATGACATCCATCACAGCTTTACTGAGAGGTGTCATTTGTATGATTACATGATTAGCCATGCTGTCAGGTTCAGAGTCTGTAGGTGATTGTGCAGGATCCGATTGTTTTGTTGGGACAGTAGTTGCGGTCTTTGAGGCAAGGTCCAAGCTGGGTATTGAGAAGTTCCTTAGGATTGGGTACCAGTATTGGCAGGGCCAGTCCGTGGTAATTAATATCATCTTTGGCTTCTCTTGTCTGACTTTTAGGAGGACCTAGGCTAAAAGAGGCAGAGGAGGAAAGGCGTAAACTGAAGGATAGGGCGTTCACTTTCCATGCTTGTTTGTGTTAAGACCTTGTGCAGAATCTTTTCAATTGATAATTTTGTGGAGAGGCAAAGAGATCTATGTCTGGGCTCCCCCATTTCTCTGTTATGCTGAAGACTTGTGGATTTAGTTTCCACTCGTGAGGATCCATAAGGTTTCTACTTAAATCGTCTGCAAGAGTGTTTTGTTTTCCTGGCAGGACTTGAGCTTGAAGATGTATTTGGTAGGTCAAAGCTGCGTCCCACAGTGCCATGGCTAATCTGCAAAGGGGGTAAGAGTGTGTGCCTCCTTGCTTGTTTATATACCAGATGACTGTGGTGTTGTCCGTCTTTATCAGTAGTTGTCCTGGATAAAGTAAGTCCTTGAAGGCTGTTAGGACATTTTGAACAGCTAGCATCCCTTTCTGGTTGATATGTAGATGCATTTGCTTTGGTGCCCATAAGCCCCGAATGCATCTTCCTGCCATGAGTCTATAAGGTTTGGCTGGCAGGGGGGTAGAGTGAAGGGCCGTCCCATGTTTTGGTGACAGGCCCTTGCCCACCATAGAAACTCCTGTTGTAGGCAGGGGATGAGAGGAATCATTGTTTCCAGACTGTGTGAATGTTGACTCCATAAACTTTTTAGGTACCACTGAAGTTTCCTAATACGCAGTCTTGCATATGGAATTAGTAGGATGCAGGATGCCATGAAGCCCAGAGCCTGCAGAATTTGTCTTGCAGAATACTGGGTTTTGTTGCCATCAGTTTGAAGTAAGTAGTCAGTTGCCTTGGTTTGTCTGGTGTGAGGTAAGCCATCTGGGCAGTTGTATTCAAGCCTGCACCCAGGAATGCTATCTTTTGAGAGGGTACCAGTTGTGATTTCTTTTCGTTTATTGTATACCCTAGGCATGTTAGAAGCCTTTTCACAAACGCCAGGTGTTGAAGTGTGTCCTTGTTCTCTGCTTGAATGAGTCAGTCGTCCAAGTAAGGATATATTTGTACACTTTTGTCTGCAAAATGCAATCATTGGTGCCACGCACTTTGTAAAGACCCTGGGCGCAGTAGACAAGCCAAAGGGCAGTGCAGAGAACTGGTAATGCATTAAGCCAGCCTTGAATCGGAGGTATCTTCTGCATTACTGTCTTATTGGGACATGCAGGTATGCCTCTTTTATGTCTAAAGTCACCAGCCAAGCTTTCTTGGCCAGCATGGGCAGAAGCTGCTGCAAAGTCAGCATTTTGAATTTTGGAATGTCCAGGTATGTGTTCAAAATCGATAAATCCAGTATTGGCCGCCAGGCCTTGTCCTTTCTGGGCACCAAGAATAGTAAAAACTATGTCCTTTTTCCTGTTCTGGTACTGTCTCTGAATGGTCCCCATATCCATGGGGGATGTAACCTGTTTCTGTGCCTCTGCCCATTGATTTTTTGGCAGATCAGGCCAATCATTTGGCATTGGCAGAGTGTGAAAATGGAATTTGCATCCCTGTGATACGATGTTTAGTACCCACTTGTCCTGTGTTAACTGCCAAGTTTGAGCAAAAAGTGCTAATTTTCCCCCTATGGGTGCTGCCAAAATAAGTCCTTGGTGTAGGCAGAGGGAAGTCATTGGGATTGCTTTCTGTAGGTTTGTGCTTTATCTCCTCCAGATTTGGAGGTGGATGCGCCCCACTGCGTTGACCTGTACGAGTCTTGCGCCTGGCATCTGGAACCCTTAGGGCGTCTGGATTTGTCCCTTTGAGCTCTGTTTGACAGAGGAAAGGACCAATTTTTTTGTAGGCCAGTGTCTAATGAATCTTGGTGCCTGCACTTGTAAGAAGTCTAACAGTTTGCATAGACTTAGCTTTGACTTCCATTTTCTTTAAAACCTCTTCTGCCTTAATACCAAACAAAGTCATACTGTAAAGGTGCATCTAGCAATTTAGCTTTAACATGATCAGGCAAATTTTGTTCCTTTAACCAGACATGCCTCCTAATCACAGATCCAGTAAGAGCGGCCGTGCAGGAGGCCTCTAAAGAATCAAAACCACACTGCAAAGCATGCTTTCCAACTTGTTCAGCTGCATGCAATAATTCCTGCAATTCTTTATTTTCTGCACATTCTGAAATCATCATTTTCTGTTTCAGCAATCCCATAACATGTTGTTGGTACTTAAGCATATAAAATTGACAGTTTAAGGCCCTGATTGCCAAGGTTGCAGATTTATAAACCTTTTTCCCCATCTGTCCAGTGCCCTTGAATCTCTGTCAGAGGGGGTAGGATTTTTGCTGTTGAGGCCTTAACTCCCTTTGGACCCTGTGAAATAGTTTCAGGATCAGCAGCAGGGTTTTTAAATGCAAATTTATGTGAGTCAGAGACCCTGTAATATCAGTCAGGCTTACTGGGAGCCGGAGGTAAGGCGTCAGGAGTCAGGCTTGACTCCGAAAACACATCATCCACAATGTCTAAAACAAGGGGAATGGCTAAAGGCTTGCGCTGAGGGAGAAGGAAATCCCTGAGCCTCTTTTTTGATTCTGAGAAGTCCTGACTCTCCCAGTGAAAATGCTCCCTCAAAGTATGCAAGGTTTCTCCAACTGAATAATCCTCAGGAGGAGAGGCAGATGGAATGGACTCCTCAGCATCAGAATCCTCATAGGGAGGTAAAGATAATTCCTGATCAGAAGAGGAATCAGAAGAAATAGAAACCTGATCTGTAGATTCATAATCGGTGTCTTGCCTAGGCCTCTTTTCTGGAGGGGGATGGGTACCCCTGATCAAGGTAATAAGGTCTTCAGACATTTTGGTCATCCGTTTTTTAGGCATAGAGGCCTGTGCATGTGGCTCAAGAGTAGTTTTTTTAGTTTTAGAAGTTGCTTTTGTCTTTGATTTTGCAGCTTTCGTCGGTTTAACATACAAATGTTGAGGTCTGAATACACCCTCAGAAGCCGGTGCCTGCTCAGCGGCTCCGGACCCATCCGAGGGAGACACATCCGTCGGGTCCAATACCTTGAGAATCTTGCGGCATGCCAGACTCCACATGGGTGTCGGTAGAGGCCTGCGACTCGAAGGTGGCGGGTATCAGGGGCTGCGAAAGCACCTCACTGAGTACCGGGTGAACAGACGACTGGCTTAGGTGAAGCTTTGTTGTCGGTTTTGGATCTCGACTGCCTTTCTCGGTCCTTTTCTTTGCGTTTTTATGTACTACGGTAGTCGGATTGCTATCAGACGACATTTCTGGGTAGTTAAATCTGTTTCCAAAATACTTTGATGCAAAAATATACCAACGCTTAATAATGCGTTGGTTAAATCTAGCACAAAACCGACAGCCAGGCAACGTTGCGATCAGGGCCTAAGCAAGGAATACAGTATAAATTGAAATCCTTATGAGGTATTTGCTTCCCACATGTAATACAATTATTAACTTTTTCTGACATTGGTAAAAAGCAAGAAAAAAGTATCCCCAATGGGGTACTTAGCTATAGTTAAGACTTCGGTTCTGAAACTCAAACATTTCAGTAGTCGGCCGACCAGCACTTGTGATATGCTTCTGCTTCGGGCACCGCGCGGCAAGAAAGACTGAAAAAAATGGCGTCGGCTGCGTGTTTTATACCCCTGACGACCTGACGTCATGGAAGAGGAGACCGCAATCAATGCAGGACCCAAGACTTTGGAATTCAGGCTGACTGAGGGCAACCTGCCAGCAGATCACCCAAATGTAATGACTGCAACAGTGAAACACGAAGAACATCTTAAAATATTTAAATGACTTCTTACCTAATACTGCTGGGAAAGTATGCACAACTTAATGAGGCTGCTGAAAAAATGTAGACAAATTTCGAACAGTGCTTTAAGCAAAACATCTGCTACTTTATTTATGGATATACTGGTCTCTAGGTTGAGCAAGACCTGTGACATATATCCACACATGCAGAAAAAAGGCTTGGCATGTGTACAAACGCACATATGTGCACACACCTATATGAATTTGTGTGTGCATGTCTTTACGTGAGGATAAAGGAAACCCAGTTTAAAAATAAGCTTACCTTAGCATTTGATACAGTGGTTATATCAGAACTCATCCCACTGCTTCTCCTGAGAGACATCTTTGCATTGTTCAGCAAGGTGCTTGTACTTTCAATACAATGTGGTCCACTAAGATCTTCAAGTGTCAGTCCTGCAGAAAAGCTGCACTCAGAGCTGCAGTATGAAACTTCACTTGAAACGTCACTGAAAAGCAATTATGATCAAAAGTATTTAAAAACTAAGCTATTTATGAACTGTTCACAACACATAATGAGGATGAGTTTGTACACAAAACTTTTGTTTATTACAAAACTTTAACAGGGAAACAAGGCAGGAACAAACATCTGCCAGCATCACTGATTATCAGCCATACCACTTCATTACAACAAAGATGCATGTTAGTCATAAGGTATCAATACCAGAGGTCACGTCCTATTAGGTTGTGAATACTAAAGACAATAGGTTGTTACTCCTTACCATGGAAGCATCAAAGAAATGGGGAAGGTTACAGATTTGACGACCAAAGCAGTCATCCTTAGTGAAAAAGACTTTTAGTACTAAAATTAAATTTAGAAAGAATAAGGGAAAAAGAAGGGTGCCTACGGATATTTTAACAGCTTTATAAAATATTTTAAATGTACTGGACAAAGCAAGACAGGAGGGATAGGAAGGGACATTGAAAATCTAAGGAAAAAGTTTTATTCGTTAATATAATTCTCTGCTGCCTGCAAACCATTTGACCTCCCACAATCAATCAACTCAGTAAAACTATGTAATTTATATACGGAGGGCAGCCAGACAAAAACAGAAAAAAAAAATGTGTGCTTGTAAATTGCCAAGTGAAGAATCTAAGAAAGCAAAGCAAAGCAAATTTTGTCATTCAACCATACATAGTACAGTTGAATGAAATTGCATTCCTCCAAGCTCATGCATAACAACATACCATCACACCACAACTACATGTAACAGTAAACAGCAATAACACAACAGTCAGAGGCAACTGAAGATCAACATTATCTAAATAGTCTTTTTCCATCAGTGCAACCACCACTGCCTACAGTCAACTGCCACTAAAGTCCTAACCACCCATAGCAACTTGTAGTCCAACACTCCTCCTTCCGACCCTCTCCAACCACACTATCACCTCTACCTGCAGGCCCAACGGGTCTCACTGACCACACCATCACCAGCAACCACCAAGTCTTTACTCTCTGCCGGCACCACAGACCAACATCCAGACCATCTCCTTCTCCATATTCCATCACTCTAACCACCGCTGCAACCAAGAGTCGATTTTAAAAAAACAATCAAAATTCTTCTTCCCACACTTCGCATCAGCTCGATCACCAAAGCAGGCCCCAACTTCCGCCGCTCCACATTATGTTAGAAAAACAACCAAAACAGACAGTACTGCACATTCGACACCACCATTTTCACGACAAAGTCCGCACACCAGACAACAAGAAGCTGACTCACCAGATGAAAAATTCACACAGCAAGAGTCAATAACAGAAAGTGCATATCTGAGTCAAGAGGCAGTGAACTTCCCAAGTCAAGAAAGAGAAACTGTACATCACTGTGAGGGGACTTGACACAGCAGAATATATTATCCTTTTCTTGGTTTCAGTCTGTGTGCATGGGTCATGCCATCTTCCTTTGGCATTCAACTGGATGGAGTTTTTTTTTTTTTTTTCCCACCAGTGATGCATAGCAAACACAGTTTGGGCTGCAATTACAGCCTGTACAGTTGAAGGATGCTTCTTATATACAGTACTGAGCACTAAGTTTCAATTTTGAAGCACTGTCAGCTACCACAACACCTGGACTGAGAAAAAGTAACTGCATTAAAAGATGAGCCTCCAGAACAACATGTGCATGTACTTCAAAAAGTCAGAAATAAACACTCAAAAGAAGTGGAAACATCACGTACAATAGGTGGGAGTAATAGCTTTCTATGAAAGGCAATTGTGTCCACATTATCACTGAATGTAAACTGTCTTACAGATATAAACAAAAAGCAGAGAAAATTGATGTACATTAAGAAATATACAGTGCAAACAGCACTGTTGCAGGAAACACATTTGAATAAAAATGAACATGTGAATTTAAAGAATTTCAGGATGGACATTCATCAGATATCAGGGACAAAGGAAAATGGAAGTAATAATATTGACAGCTAGAGGGGAAAAAACAATAACGGTGGATTTGTGGTAGAGAGGGGCTATTGACAATAGAAGAGAATTCCATTGGCATGAATTTATATTCCACCAAAAACTTTTATATGAAGCTTAAGACATTTCTAGAAGAAATAAGCAGCTTTTAGCAGGGAATTGTTCTTATGGGTAGGTACTGGAACTTGGTTTGCAACAGCGAGAACATATCAGTGGGACTGGTAGGGAAAATATAACAAAAGACCATATAGTTCTGAGTAAATATACAAGAATATTTGGTATGTGAATTCAGAAGTTTGATTTTGGACAGAATTTACACATTATCCTTCAAGTTGCAGTCTCTTCCAGACTGGGTCAAAACTATATTTCATAGTAGCATTTGCACTGAATTGACAGGTGTGACATCTATCTAAAAACACTTCAGATCATACTCCAATAAAAACTAAGATAAAGATGCAGGGTAATTAAGGAAGAGAGCCATTGGCACCATCCTATTTACCGGTTAAAAAGAAAAGAATTTAAGGAACGAGTAGAAAACGTTATTCAAGAGTTAATAGGGAAGTTGCACATTTCTTCAAAAGAGATAGCTAGTAAGCTGGAGAAATAGAAAATGGACTTTAAAAACCAGGATAGAAATACAAGATAAAAATATGGGAAAGTACCAGGAATTATTTAGAGGGTCTGATAAAGGCTGAAATATTGCAGAATAAATGGAATCTCATAGAACAAGAAGAGGAGAAAATGCAGAGTTCAAGGGAAAATAAGAGTATTTAGATAATATGCATTAGTTTTCAAAAGTTAAGGAACAATTTTTTGATAACCTAAGCATAAAAAATTATAGCATGATGACTTGCGCAACAGAATGTAGAAAGGCTGTTGCCAAATGTAGGGATCCTATGACAGGAAAAATAACCACAAATCCTAAAAAGTTATTACACATACTTAAATTGTATGAACATTTCTATAAAGCAGAGGAACGTGGAAACCACAAAAAATGGAAATGTTTAAGAAGACTTAATTATACTGAGGTTAGATGAAGATGATGGTCAACAATTAGTTAAGACAGGAAGAGGTGACAAACTGATTACTTATTTATACAAGTTTACTGCTGAATGGCACTGATCCCAGTGGACCAAATTCAGCCTCAGCCCAGAATATGAACACACATCCATCAAGTGGAAAAAAAATATTTAGTGAACAGAAGAGCATACTAAAAACGAAGAAAAGTTCATCTGTGCAAGTAAACTTACTATAACACTAGATGTTTAAATAATCACAGCTGCAGCAGCCTTAGCAATACATGTTACATCCTGCCAAGGATATAACTGCCAGCCACCTTTCAAAGCTTTAGGCTGGATGGAGGGAGTGGCTACTGCAGCAGTAACTATTTGAACATTTACTGTTATGGTAAGTTCAACTTACACAACTGTAAATCTTTGTTATATGGATTACTGCTGCAGTAGCCTTCACTATATTGGTAGATTACCATTGCTAACTACATTTGGGAATTTGGGAGGTGGAAGACAAGAGTCCAGGAGCCCTGAAGAATGATCCTAGCAAAACCTGATCTACACCAAGAAAAGGAATCGAGCTTATAGTGCTTTGTAAAAATATGTACAGAGGACAAAGTAGCAGCTTCTAGACTCAAACTGTTTCCAAAACGCCTCAAATGAAACCAGAGTACAGTGGTCCTTGACCATCTTGAAGTAGTTTTGTTTTGATGAGTATAACAAACAGTAATAGCTTAAACAAACATTTGGAAAATCTGTTTGCACTTTGACTGCCCCATCCTCTTACCTTCACAAGAAATTATCAAATGATCCAAAGATTTGAAAGAATTAGTTCTGTCAAGAGTGTACCCAAGTTGTCTGTGGACATCCACCTTATGGAGTATCCTTTCTCTCTCATTTTAGGTTCAGAAAAAAAAAAATTGGGAGATGAGTAGTTTACCTGAAAGTAAGCTTGGATATCACTTCAAGCAAAAAAGGATTAGTTCTCAAAAAAAATGACCCTATGGGAAATGAATTAGAGTTGACTCACCACAATGGCTTGCAAATAAGATACCCTTTTTGCAGAGGTCACAGCAAGCAGTAAAATAAAGTTATGTATTCACCATAATGTTCCATCTGTTTTGTCCATTTTCATTCTTCAACTGCTGGTTCAGATCCGGATAATGCCCTACCAACCTAGCATACCTCACATCAAGGTTGCTGCCCATATGACTAACAGAGAAGTGGAAATTAAGAAAAGCCTGGAGCTAAAAAAAAAAAAGAAACTGAGGTCCCCCTGCAATACTCTTCGATCTCTCTAGGAGTAGAACAAGTAGGGTAGTAGGTGGGTGAGAAGTTGAAGAATGAAAATGGGCACAACAGATTTAACGTTATGGTGAGTACATAACTTTTTAATCTGATGTCCTTTTCATTCATTATGTTGGGACAGAGTCCCAGCTACCTAAATCCCAGGAGGACTCTAAGAAAAGATATTCCAGATCATTGCCGAGTCAAATACTGCTCTCTCCCTATACAGCAGATCCAATTTGTAACGAGCAATAAAGGTGTAAGGATAAGCTCAGGTTGCAGCTACACAAATATCATCCAAGGAAGTTCTGGACAGAAAGGCTGATGATGTTGCCATAGAGCTGGTGGAGTGGGCTGTAGGTGCTTTTGGTACACCTACGCCCTTTTCTATAAACAAATGTAATACAATTGTTTCTATTAGGAAGGTAAAACTTCAATATTTGATGATATACATAGCTTTGTGTGTTAATATTAATTCAATAGGTTTTTGGGGTGTATTTGTTTTTTACTTGAGGGCTTTCAATAAAACAAAAAGTTATGTAAGATGTGACAGGCTCAAATGGATAAAACATGAAATAAAAAAGTTAGGTCTTACCATAACTTGGCATCTGTGTTGTCTTCTTTTATTCATCCTCACGACAGGGTCTTGGATCCTGCTTGGCCACTTTCCATACACTTGGTCCCAACTCTCAAGACCCTCATACCTACAATACCCTGCTTCCACCCAACTATCTCAGACCAAGTTTGCTAAATGCAGTCATGCCACACACAAACACAAAAGACAGACAGAACAGGCTCAGACACACGAGTTAAGAGTCCTGAGCTCATACAGGCTCCTCAAGAAGAAAGGCAGGGGGATTGTTGGGTGGGAAAGTGAGGATGAATGAAGGAAGACAACACAGATGCCAAGTTATGGTAAGACACAAATTTTTAATCTGATGATGTCTCCTTCATTCACCCTCACGACTGGGTCAGATACGAGAAACTTTGGTGGTCCTCATGGAAGGACATGCCAGATGCCCTGCTGCTGGAAATAACAGCCAACTTGTAATGTGACACAAAGGTGTGATTATTAGACCATGTAGCTGCCACACAAATGTCATCAACAGGGGTTCTGGCATAGAAAGCTGACAAAGTAGCCACGGCTCTGGTAGAATATGCTCTAGGGGGTTTAAGTAACTGCAACCCTGTGGAAGAATAAATGAAGGAGTTGCAATCAGAGATCCATTTTGCCAAGGTAACTTTCAATACGCTTGTCCAAGTCTTGTCGAAACAAAAAAAGATACAAAAGCTGACCAGACTATGTGTTGCTCGGTCCTGTGTAAATAAAAACAGAGATATGTATAAACATCTAAAAGGTTAAGAATATACACCCCTTTGTTTGAAAAATTGGGAAAGAACACTGGAAGCTGAATGGACTGATTGATATTGCTTTCTGTAGCCACTTTAGGCAAAAAGGATGGATTAGTGATTTAGGACACTATCTCTATGGAATAAATAACATGCAAAGAGACTTAGAAGAAAGAGCTTGAAGCTCAGAAATCCTCTTGGAAGAAGTGATAGCAACCAAGAGGGCCAATTTCCGGGACAGAAATTTTGTGTCTCAAGTAGACACAGGTTCAAAAGGGCCGTGTGTCAATGCCTGCAGCACCAGAGTAAGGTACCAAGAGGGAGAAGTATTCCTAATTGCGGGGGCTCAATAAGAACACACCTTTCATGAAGGATTTACATAATCTAAACGTGAACAAGGACTGTAGCTTAACAGTAGAAATGCTTGCAACCTCGTTGAAAAGGGAAGAGCGAAACAGTAACGCATAAGAGACAGGTGCCGAGAATGGATCAAAGTTTTTGCTGGTAGCTCAATAAACAAATCTCTTCCACTTGCTATTGTAAACCCTCTTAGTGAAACCCTTTTGCAATGCTAGAAGAATTTTTCATTCTAGGGACTGAAGCCTGGCCAGTCTAATCAAAGTCAGAATTGGAGAAACCAAGCAATCAGTTTCAGGGTTCAAAGATTTGGGTGTTGGATCTCTGACAGGTGAAAGAGGAGGTCCTGAGTGGGTTCCAATATCCGAGGAGGATACTTCAGGTGAGACCATAGGAAGGGGAACCATACTTGGCGAGGCCAGAAGGGAGCAATGAGGATGATTGAGCTCTTAAACTTGCTTGCCTTCTGAAGAAACTTGGAGATGAGTGGAAGAGGAGGATGAGGATAAGCATACAAGAGACCCGGGGGCCAATTGTGGACTACGGCATACCTCAAGGACTCCCCCGAAGGAGGGATTAGAGCAAAAAATAAGAAGTTATGTACCTACCATAATGTTCCATGTTAGTTGTCTTCATCTCGCCTTCTTTCTTGCTGCTTGGGGATCGGAGCCGATCCTCTGCTCCGACTCGGCCATCTTCAATACTTCGAGAGCGGTTTACTGGCTCGAAGCTACTCCTTATCTCATGATGCCTACCGACAGCTACCCAGATCTCATTTATCAAAAAAATGGTTGTTCCATGCATTCTAATATCTAGAATAGGTTAGGAAGACCTGGCCAGAAGAATAACAATAAAAGAATACTCAGCCAGTGAAAAAAGGAACTCCTCTCAATCCACTAGGATGGTGGACGGAGGGAGGGACGCAAGAAAGAAGGCGAGATGAAGACAACTAACATGGAACGTTATGGTAGGTACATAACTTCTTAATGTTAAGTTGTCTATCTCGCCTTCATTCTTGCTGTTTATGACAGCGTCCCTAGCACCTAACACCCTGGGTGGCTCAGTGGAACAGACTCTTCAGAACAGTGGAACCAAGGTCAGCTCTACTTCGGGAGACCATATCCACCTACCTTGTAATGAGAAATAAAGGTATGAGGGTTTGCCCACGTGGCAGCTGCACAGATAGAATCCATGGGCAACCTAGACTAAAAGGCTACGGAGGTGGCTAATGCCCTAGTAGAATGACCTTTCGGTTTAATTGGTAACTCTGTTCCTTAACTGGTAAATAAAAGTAATAGCGTGGGACAACCATCTGGATAAGGTCACCTTGAAAACTGGGAGACCTTGTTTAAGGCATAAGAAAGGAATAATTGGTCTGACTTTCTTATTTCTTTAGTTCTGTGCAGGTAAAATCGCAATTTTCTATAAACGTCCAGTTGGTGAAGTTTGTACTCTGCCTTGTTGCTATGATTTGGGAAGAACACAGGGAGATCTATAGATGGTTTTAAATTATTTTCTGAGCAGACTTTAGGAAGAAACGAAGGATTAGTCCTCAGAGCAACTCTGTCCTTGTGAAACACCAGGTAGGGAGGACGAACACATAGTGCTTGAAGTTCTGAGACACGCCTAGCTGAAGTGATAGCTACCAGAAAGTGTGCCTTCCAAGATAGAAACTTGATGGAGCAGGACGCTGCTGGTTCAAAAGGAAGCAGAATTAAGGAAGTTAGGACTAAATTGAGGTCCCAAGGGGGAGGGGGATCTCTCACTGGAGGTCTAAGAAGAGATGTTCCTCTCAAAAAGGCTTTACAGAGCTTATGAGACAATGTTAGCATTTGACAAACCAATACGAAAATTAGAAATGGCCACCAATTGTACCCTAATCATAGCGGAAGCGGCCCCGGAGTGAAACAGTTGTGCCAGGAATTCCAGAATTTTGTGGACCGGGGCCGAGAAGGGATCCACATTCCTGGACTCTGCCCAAGAAAAACGTTTCCATTTGCTAGCATAAGATTTTCTAGTTGTAGACTTATGAGAGGAGACGATAATCTCATGGACTGCTGGGGAAATGCTGGGAAGCCTGGCTAAGGTTGGAAGTGGAGCAACCAAGCTGTGAGCTGGAGAGTTTGGAGGGATTGATGCAACCCACCTGATTGATGAATCAGGAGATCTGGAATTGGGTCCAGAGTCCACGGCTGATCGAGAGGGTAATGGTGCAGGAATGGGAACCATATCTGTTGGGGGCAATGAGGATCATTTTGCAACCAAACAATTTTGCTTTCTGTATGAGTTTTGGTATTGGGGAAGCGGAGGAAAAGCATAAAGAAGTCCCTGAGACCAATCGTGGACTAGCGCGTCTATGGGTATGTGACCTAGAAGCGGAAGGAGTAGTAGTTGCTGCATTTGCTGTTGAAGGGGGTGGCAAAAAGATTGCAAGGCTGTCCCCATTTGCAGAAAATAAAATCCGCAACTTCCTGATTCAGAGACCATTTGTGAGGCATGAGGATAGCTCTGCTGAGCCTATCCGCTAGGACATTGGATCTCCCAGGGATGTGCGTCGCAATCAGAAAACGCTGGGAGGAAATCGCCCACTGCCAAAGTCTGAGTGCTTCTCGACACAGGGGGTAAAGATCTGGTTTCGCCCTGCTTGTTGATGTACCACGCCACTGACATGTCTGTTTGAATTGCAATGGTTCCAAAAGGAAGAGAGTCTTGAAGAGCTTGCAATGCTAAGAGCACAGCTCTCATTTCTAGGACATTTATGTGCAGATGGTATTTGTGAGGTTGCCAAGTGCCTTGGACTGTCCTGCCCAGATAATGCTCCCACCCACCCTATCAGGGAAGCATCTGTCATCACTGTGGCCATCAGAGAGGGTTGCATGAAAGGTCTGCCCTGAGTAACTAATGGGGAGACCATCCACCAAGAAAGGTGTCTTTCCCATGCCTCCGTGATCAGGATCATGTGAGACATGGGAAGCTCTTGGAAAGACCAGTGCATGAAATGAAAAGAAGCCACTGAAGAATTCTCGTGTGGAAACACGCTAGTGGGAGTAGAAGAATGGCAGCTGCCATGGAGCCCAGAGTTTGAAGGACATATCTACCTTGGATCCTTTTGCTCTGCATTAGAATTTGCACTTGTTGACGAATTGTGGACAATCTTTCTAGTGGCAACCTTGCGAACATATCCCTTGTGTTTAAGTCTGCTCCTATGTAAGTGATAGACTGACAGGGCAACAAGGCAGATTTTTCGAAATTTACTGCAATACCTAGCTGAGTGCATAATGTGATTGTATAATCCGCACTTGTCAGAGTTGATGCCTGGTAGTAGCAGTGAGGAGCCAGTCATCTAGATATGGAAACACCTGGAATCCTTGACGTCTCAGGTGAGCCGTGACCACTGCCATACATTTGGTGAACAACCTGGGGGCTGTTGTGAGACCAAAGGGCAGAGCTCTGAACTGGTAATGACTGGCCCCCAACCCGAAAGCGAAGAAATCTCCTGGAGCATCTGTCCATCTTGATAAGGTAGTACAAGTCCTGAAGATCTATCAAGCACATCCAATTGTCCTGATCCAGAAAGGGTAGAATGGACTGTAGCGTGACCATCTGAAACTTTGTTTGTACAGATATGTTTAGTCTGCTGAGATCCAGAATCTGTCTCCAGTCCCCTGTCTTTTTTGGTACTAAAAAGAACCTTGAGTAAGTTCCGGATCCGTGCTGGTCTGTGGCGACTTCATGGACGGCTCTTTTTTTCTGCAGTTTTGAAACTTCTATTACTGCTTGCTCCTTCAGATTGGGTGGAACATCTGGAAGGGGGGTTGATGGAAGGGAATTTTGTAACCTCTCGATATAATGGACCGTACCCATCTGTCTTGTGTTAAACTTAGACAGCCTTTTGGGTACAGTGAAAGTCTTCCCCCGACTGCCTCCAGAGGTGAGCAGTCGGGCAACCCTTCAAGGATGCTGGAAGGGCTTATCAGAGAAAGATTCTCTGTTGCCCTGGTTCTGCGGACCCCTCTGCCACGAGGGCGGTGTCCATTATTATTATTGTTTCCCCCTCTGCCTCTGGTGGAAAAATCAGTGTGTATGTGTCAAGCAAAGCTCCCAGAGATTTACGGAAATACATCTTCCCACTCTTCTGACCCTTGGGGTAAGATGTAGAGGGAGTGGAAAAACAGACTCCCACGGCAGAGAGAGTCTTGCCTTCTTGCTCACACCCAGTCAACGTGTCTTTCCACCTGTGGCCCAAAGAGAAAGGGAGCCATCAAAGAGGGTATTGGTGAAGGACGCTCGAAAGGGTTCCGCAAACTGACACAGCCGCATCCACACATGCCTCCTAATGGCTACACCCATGCCCGCGGCTCTACTCGCTCCATCGGCTGCATAGGAAATGAGCCTCATGGAGGAGTTAACTACAGAATTAAGCGTCGCTAGCTGTGAAGCTACTTTGGCTTGTGCTCCCTCAGCTGTAGGATCTTGAAGAGTATTCTCTAAGCTCTTTATGGAGATCCCTTTGAAGTAGAGTAAGATGACATAGGTAGTTCAGTGACCTCCTGGAGAAGGTCGCTGAAGCTAACATTCGCTTTCCGTACCTGTCCATCATCCTAGACTCCTTGTTAGGGGGATGAACAGATGAAGAGCTCTCCGCTAACTCTTTTTTGGTGGATGCTGCTACCACCATGGCATCAACGGGCACACCTTTAGAAAGGAATTGCTTACCCTGGGGAGCTGTAATAAATTTACCAGGTCTCCTCTGAGTTGGTTCCACTGTGTCCAGAGCTGACCAAGCCTTTCGAGCCACTACGGACATAAGTGGGTCGAAAGGTGGAGAAACCCAGGAGGTGGAACATTGGGACCCAAAAGCATCCAGGAATACAGACTCATCCTCGGTAGGGGCTAGGGGATTCCAGTTCCCCCTCTGCCTAAGCATTTCCAGGATGTCCGAGAAGGAAACCTCTTCAGAGGGGGATCTCTGGGACCCTTTCGATTCATCTAAGTCTGTATCTGAAGTGACAGACACAGGGGAGTCAATGTGCTTTCTCTTGCACTTCTTCCGAGGGGGCTCCTCTGAGTGATAAGGGGAGGCCTCGGAAGAAGAGGAAACACCCAATGGGGTGTCCTGGAGCATCTGTTCCCTACGCTTGGGGTCTGGAAGAGAAGCAGAGGTTGGCACAGACATGACGTGGGACGGAGCCTGTGGGGCTGGTAGTGGAGCTGACTCGGGGTACAACACTCCGCATGACCTCAAAGGCATCCCTGCCTCGAGGCAGAGAAAACTCCGGTTCCGAAGAAATAGGAATCTTTCTCCACGCCAAGGGGATGGCTCCGAGGCCGATGCTGGAGCCAAGCACACCTGCACCGATGCTCAGAGAGGGAGAACGGGGTTGGACAACACGCCCCCTCGGAGTTGACGAGGGAGCCCCGGTGTCCAGATCCTTCGATGGAAGGTACCGACGTCGGAACCGAAAGAGATATAGTTATCGGCGCCGACGGTTCCACTACTCTAACCCCAACTAACTCCAGCTCCGAGCTCAATGGAGTCGGAGGATGAACAGAAAGGGAGGTGAATGGAGCAGATACCTGTTGAGGAGAGCTAGACAACATTTTAGCTAGTGCTTGTGATTTTAGCAACCTTACTACTCTCTCCACATCATGATCTGACAACCTAGGGGATCGAGAGGAGTGTGAAGAGCGGTGGCTATGTTCACTTTGCAATAATGGAGAGCCAGGAGCTGAATGAACTGACTCTAACGAAGGGGACCTCAGCCTTTTATGGCTCCGAAACATCCGATGGAGCCGACGGAGGGGTTGTCTCATCGGTGCCAGTTGGAGCAGACATACTGGGTAAATCCTGTACCGGGGTTGGCTCTGAAGGTGGAGCCGACTGTTTAGAGGATTTGGGGGATTTCACTGGTTGTGAACTCTTTGCCGGTGAATCATGAGGTTTTAACAGACCCCTAAGGATCAATTTGTTCTTCCGTTCCTGCAGGACTCTTGGACTAAAGGCATGGCAGATGGAACAAGAGTCCTGCAGGTGAACAGCGCCCAAACAATAAATGCAACTACTGTGCCAGTCTGTCAGAGATTTTCTGACAGCACGAGTCGCACTTTTTAAATCCAGAAACTTTAGCTTCTTTAGACATATCAACTAAGCACCAGAACCGAAACACAGATAGAAAAAAAAATTCTACTCTAGTCAACAACAGACTATGTAAAAAAATATATAAAACAAACTCCTTTTTTTTTTTTTTTTAAAGAAAAAACAGAGGAACGGAGAGCCTCTAAGTTAAACGGCTTCCTTGGAAAGGGAGTGGGGGAGGGGAGAACTCTCTAACTTAAACGAGTTCTACTAAAAGAGACTAAAGGAGAACAAGGTACTTAACAACACTAGTAAATAAAACTAAGAAAAGGTAAATTATCCAATAGTTTTATGAAGTATAAGAATATATTTCTACACAAAAAATTTGAAAATACAAGCCTGAGCCAGAAAACACACCTCGCAGCTGAAGCGGCAAAAGAGATCTGGTTAGCTATCACTAGGCATCATAAGATAAGGGGTGGCCTCGAGCCAGTGAACAGCTCTCGAGCAATTGAAGATGGCTGAGTCGGAACAGAGGATCGGCTCCAATCCCCAAACAGCAAGAAAGAAGGTGAGATAGACAATTTAACATCTTGCTGAGTTTGCTGTTGAGGGGACAGGCAAAGAGGTCACAGCAAGGTTGACCCCAACTGCTGAAGATCATGTTCACTACTGGTTAGATGAGGGACCATTTGTGCGGAATCAGAAGCGACATAAGTCTGTCCACCAAATTGCTGTTTTTTTCCCCGGGATGTGCGTTGCAATTAGAAAGTGGTCTGAAGAGATCACCCACTCCCACACTCTCATGGCCTCCCCACAGAGGGGGTAAGAATGGGCTCCAACTTGCTTATTGATGTACCAGACAACTGACATGTTGTCAGTGTGTACTACAATAGTCCCTAGAGGGAGACTGTCCTGAAAGGCTTCCAATGTTAGGACAGCTCTCATCTCTAGGACACTGATATACAAACTGGTCTCGGGAGTGGACCTCGTGCCTTGGACCATCTTCCCATTGTAATGTCCCCCCCACCTGAACTGGAAAGAGTCCGTGGTCTCAGTGGCTATCAGAGGATCACTGACAAAGGGTGTGCAGAGGATAACATTGCCGGAATGAATCTACCAACTTACATGATGTTTGTAGATGGGATTCAATTTGAAGCGAAGGGACAAGGGCAGAGACAGAATTGATCACTGACTTGCTAGTGTCCACTGTAAAACCTGCATGAAGAACCTGGCCAGGGGAACTAATAGGATGGCTGCAGGCATGGACCCCAAGACCTTCAAGATCAGACTAACAGAGGCGGCTTGATTGTCTAACAACTGCTGGACTTGATTTCTCAGAATTATTACACAGTGCACGGGAAGAGACGCTATCTGTTGTCTGGTATTGAGCTGTGTTATCTATGAACTCTAGGTTCTGAACTGGAGTAAGACTGGACTTGTTAATGTTTATGGGGGTGCCCAGGGATTATGCTAACTGAAGTAAGTAGTCCCTGGGTTGAATCAGTCGATATTTCGTGGGGGAGAGTTAGTAGAAATCATGTAAACATGGAAACACCTGGAATTCCTTGAGTCTCAGGTGAGTGGCTACCACTGTCATGCATTTGGTGAACACCCAGGGGGGCTATGGTGAGTCCAAACGGCAGTGCTCTCAGCTGGTAATAACTGGCTCCCAGCCGGAAGCGCAGATATCTCCTGGAGCATCTATTTTAATTTGATAGTGCAGGTCCTTGAGATCAAGCACATCCAGTCACCCTTGTGCAATAACATCAGAACGGAATGAAACATAAGCATTCGGAAGCTTGCTTTCTTTACACACTAGTTTAACTTGTTGAGATCCAGAATGGGTCTTAGGGTCCCTGTCTTTTTCGGCACTAAAAAGAAAGTGGAGTTGGTTCAGAACCCTCTCTGTTCTCTTTGGACCTCCTGAATGACTTTTGCAGCAGCTGAATTTCTTATGCAGCCTGCTCCCATTGATCGGGTGGCACATCTGAGATGTTTCTTGAATTCGGAGGGGCAAGGGAAACAGGAAAACAATTATCTCTGGATAACACACTTAGCACCCAACGGTTTTGAGTCAATTGGGTCCAAGCTTTGGGGTGCAAAGCTAACTGGCCCACGACTGCCTCCAGAGATGGACAGTCGGTTGGGCACTGCCTCAGGAGCACTGGCAGGGCTTATCAGAAGGGGGTTCTCTACAGCTCTGGTTCTGCAGACCCCCGTCTGCCTCTGGGGCAGTGTCTACCATCAAACCCTCCTCCTCTGCCTGTAAAAGAGGGTTCTCTGTGTGGTTCCTGCAAAGGTCCTTGGGATTTGCAGAACCACATTTTCATACCCCCACACTGGTTTCTGGAAAAGGATCTCTGGGTGGGGGGGACTTGATTCCAATGACAGAAAGGGTCTTCCTGTCCTTTTCACTATGGGAGGGTGTCTCTAACAAAAGGCCAAAAAGGGAGGAACCATAAGGGGCATTGACAAATGATGCCTTAAAACGCTCCACAAAATCACATAGCCTCATCCAGGCATGCATCCCTAGGGAAAGTCCTGAACCGGCTGCTCGTGAGGTAACCTCTGTGGTATGGGAGATCAACTTCATTGAAGAATTGGCAATGGATGAAAATGGCCAACTTGGGAGAAAAACTTTCTTAAATTCCTCCACAGGTATTGACTCAGAAGGAAGCTGTCAGCTCTTTGACCAGGTCCCTCTGGAGCAAAGTGAAATGAGATAATTAGTTTAACAACCTCAGCACAAAAGTTGGTGAGGTGTAAACAGGCTTCCCAATGCTGTTCAACACTCTGTACTACTTGATCAGCGGATAGATATTGACAGTCTCCTCTGCCAGTTCCTTCTTTGTGACCACCACCACCATAACAGCATCGACCACTGGACCCTTACTCTACTGTTTCCTGTCCGAAGGGGGCACTAAGAACCTATTGGGCTGCTTGGGTATAGGCTTGATGGCATCCAGTTCCTTCCACGCACGAGAGATATTAAATCCACTAAGGTATCTACCGGAGGGGGGGGGTCAACCAGGACGTAAATGGGCCTATCCTGAATGCCTCCAAGACAACAGACTCCTCAGAGGAAGGAGGTTGGGCAGACCACTCACCTTTCTGCTTCAAAATTTCTAAGATATCTCCAAAGGAGACATCCTCAGGTGGGGATCGTGGGCTCCTTCCCCCTCATCGAAGTCAGTATCCTCGATTAAGGACTCCAAGGGGGAATCCACGTGCCTCCTTTTAAACATCTTCTTCCAAGTAACCTCCTCAGCGGGGTATTCTGAGGAGGTATCAAAAGAGGGGGGATGCCCCTGAGCAGGAAAGTCTTGGAATTATGCTTGGAACGGGAAGACTCATAGGACGACGAGAGAGAGAAAGGCCCAGATCTGAAGGAGGTACAGGGGTGGATTCAGGAACTTGTACAGTCGAACCTCCAACCCAGGAGAAGACCCTCTCCACCACCTAAAAGGCTGAAGGGCCAGGTGAAGTCTTATCCGAATCCCCCGAAGCCGTAGCTACCGACGAGAAATGGACAGGACTTGCACTGGATCCATGACCTCTAAACAGGATCCAACCTGAGCTACTGAGTGCTGAAGCCCCCAAGGGAAGGGTCGGCTCCAAAATGGAGGCAATTCCAGTCCCCCGGACTTGACACCGACGCCATGGCTCCAAGACTCACTCTGCTCCGACAAGGCCAGAGCGGGGCTAGTCAAGGGCATACTTGGCGTCAAGGAAGGAAGCTTCCTCCACACAGAATCAGACATGTACGGCAATCCTGAATCTCTAGACTGTGAAACTGGGGGGACAGATTGGAGAAGGAGACTAGACAGAATGACACGCGTAGCTCATGGATCCACAGGGGATGGAGTGGGAACTACCCACATTTGGATTTGGGCCTTAAGTAACCTCCTCACTATCCTGTCTATGGCCACCCCGAACAAGCTTCTCAAGGACCTGGAAGAAGTTGATGAGGGGAGCTGGGAGTGCTTAGATTTAGAAGACAGGGCTGGAGACTGAGTAGACGTCCTCAGATCCAGGGGGCCTAGAATCTGAAATAGGAATGCACATCTGAGTCAGAGAAATAAAAATTACCTCCCCGATCCGAAAAGACCATAGGATCTAAACAGTGGGAGCAGACTGCTGTGGCTCCAAAGGGGTTGAATCCATAGGCTTCTTTGGCTTCTTAACAGAGAGAGAAACATTCAGGGAGGCAGGCATGGACCTCTTTTACTTCTTAGACAAACCACATTTGGAATATACATTTACACCTAACTTTTATACAACGTGTAACTCTAAGAATCTAATATATTTAGCTACCTGCGTTGCATGTGGGGCGTATTATGTAGGGTTAACATCTAGGAGGCTAAAAGATCGCATCTATAATCATAGTTATGATATGAGCAAAATGATCTTAACAAATGCTTTGGCCAAACATAGGTATGCGTTCCATGACCATGATTTTAAATTTAGGGTACTACAGATAGTAAATGAAAGTAAACGCGAAGGCGACAAAATGGGCTACTTAGAACTGGTTGAATTAAATTGGATTCTAAGGTTGAGAGCACATATTGAACCAGGGCTAAATCAGGCAGTAAGTATAAAGCCAGTATTGGCTAGGCGTAGATGAATTATGGGTATTGGTTTCTGTTAATAACAATACACCACATTTCAAATGTTTTTAAACATACGTAGCTAGTCTCTACGAGTGTTTTCTGATATGTTGGATATTGCGTCTTATTATGCAATTCTGATTCCTTATGCTGTGTGTTTTTATACCTGGAACTATTAAGGAATTGTATATACTTTTAATTTTAAAGTAACAATTTTTTATATATATGTTCTCGTAAATGCTATTTAATTATGTTAACCTGGAGTTTTCAGCACATATGAATTACAAGATCTAAACTTGGTTGCATATATTTTGTGTTTATATAGTGAATAAGTATTGTATTTAGACACTTTATAATGATAAATATTATCTTCATGTTTATTTTTATTATATTTATATTTACATTATATTATTCTATTCTGCCACATTTTATTATGTGTTCTACAAGCTTAATGAATTATGTAGCTTTAAAATGAAAGTTGAACAGTTGAGTTATCTTGACTAAATTGATTAATTGCTTAATTGATTCATTTGATAGGATACTCTGTATATAAATATTGGATAGAATGAATTCATTTACAAACCTGAAGAAGCGTACCTTGGCAGTACGTGAAAGCGCTTGTTCCGATAATAAGAGACAATATTATTTTTACTATCGTGGTGACTTCTACTTCATTCTGTTTGCTACAAACCAGAAAATGATGATGAAGCCAAGGTAGGAGGCTAAGCCTCAGCCGAGGAAGGAATTAGAGGCCCCTGAGAATACATTTGTTCCAACTGTCTTCTAAACCCCGAGGGCTTAAAGCAGCACAGATGGAACATTCACCTTTTAAGTGATCATCTCCCATGCAATACACCTACTCTTTGTGGGCATCCTGGTTGGGGATTTTGTACCCACAAGACGTTTAGCACTTAAACCCGGGAACCGGCTCGTCGGACATGAGAGCCCAGACAGGAAAGCAGAAGCAGAAAACAGAACACTGCAGAGTTAGGAACACAAAGATTTTGCAACAAAACCTACAAAACTACAGTTAAGTTTAAACACTTTCAAAATTAAATTGAGAGGAAAAATCTTACTTTTTAACTACAGGAGAAAAAGGAGGAGAGCTCACACTAGCGCACCAACACACACGCACACATGCCCACACCCCATACTCACACATGTGCACACAGACACACGCTAGATAGAGGGAGGAAGAAAAAAACTGCCAAAGGCACTTACAAACTGAAAAACACTAGCAAAACTACCCAAAGCTTGAGATATAAAAATCCGCTTCTGACTAGCTGGAGCAGCAAACGAGATCTGAGGTAGTTGGATGGATGCAAGGTATTGTGGGTATGAGGGAGGAGCTTCAGAGTCGGATCCAAGTTTGTGGAAAGTGAATGAACCGGATCGGAGACCCTGTCATGAGGGTGAATGAAGGAAAAGTACAGTTGTGTACCTACCATAAATGTAGATGTTAGAGTGTATTCACTGTTGCAGTCATTACACTTGGGTTATCCTGCTGGCAGGCGACCCACAGTCGGCCCGAGTTCCAAAGTCTTGGTCCAGTGTTTGTTGCTGTCGCCTCTTCCCTGACGTCAGTGCACCAGGGGTATAAAAGTTGCAACATACGCCATTTTCTTCAGTTTTTCTTGCCCCAGATCTCAGGTGCCCCCAGATATAAAGGCTGAAAAGATAAAAATATGCCAAACAACCATGCATATGTTACTATAAACATTTTCTTCGTCTACAAGCAAATACACCACATAGGTTGTACAGAGTTGAGAAGTACAGAATAATCCCAGCAAGGAGGGGGATGGTGGGTGGGTAACCAGGACTGCAACAGTGAATACACTCGAACATCTACATTTATGGTAGGTACACAACTGTACTATGTTCGTGTTTCACTGTTGCAGTCATTACACTTTGGTAGAATCCCAAAGCTGAGGTTGGGTGGCTGGGTCTAGATTGGATTTGGCGAGGCTAACAAGCACTACAGAACTGCAGTGGCAAAGCCTGATCTGGATTTGGAGTAGAGAGGTAGGTGGTAGTACTTGGTAAAAGTGTGCACTGAGCTCCAGGTTGCAGCTTCTAATATATGTCTTTGGTTGGTACCCCTCTGAGGAAAGCTGCTGCTCTGGTAGAATGAGGCCTAATGCCCTTAGGCACAGATTTGCCATGTTGTGCATAACAGAAGCGGATGCAGTGTCCCATCCATTTGGAGATTGCTGCTTTGTAATAGGTTTTCCTTGTGATCCTGCAGCATATGCGGCAAACAGTTGCTCAGTTTTTCTGAAAGCTTTTGTTTTGTCCAAGTAAAATCATAGCTGCCTGTGTATATCCAAAGCGTGCAGAAGTCTTTCCCCTTTATTCTGGGGATTTGATTAGACAGTAGGCAAATGAATAGTTTGGTTTAAGGTCACAATGGAGACCACTTTTGGCATAAATGTTGGGTTCGTCCTTAGGGAAACCCTGTCCTGGTGAAAAATGAGGAAAGGTTCCACAGCCATCAATGCCTGTAACTCTGAGACTCTTCTTGCTGAAGTTATTGCTAGGAGCAGAGCAGTTTTCCATGACAAGAATTTTAGATCAGCTGTGCTGGCTGGTTCAAATGGTGGCAGTGTTAGTTTTTCTGAAACAAAATTGAGGTCCCAAGTAGGTACTGGTGCTCTTCTAGGGGGTCTTATATTCTTTGCCCCTCTGAGGTACTGTCGTAGTAGAGGATGTGAAAAAATAGGAGGATCCACATTGCAATGAGCTGAAATGGCAGAGGCATGGATTTTAATAGATGAAAAAGATAGGCCTTTGTCCAACATCTCAGAAAGGTATTGCAAAATCTGAGGTATGTTAAGGACCAGTGGGTCGAGCCCTTGTGCCTGGTTCCAAGCACAGAATCGCTTCCATTTTTCTGCATAAAATTTCCTAGTGCTGGGTCTCCTGGCTTCCAAAATTACATCCATAACAGCTTTAGAGAGGTGCAGTCTGAGTGACTACATTATCCATCAGGCTGCCAGGTTTAAGGTTCTCAGTTGACTGTGCAGAATCTGATTGTTTTGCTATGTCAGAAGCAGAGGGATTTGAGGTAGAGACCAAGGTGGGCCTTGGGACAAAGTCATTAGGACAGGGTACCAGTGCTGGCATGGCCAGTCTGGTGCAATCAGGATCATTTTTGGCCTCTCTTGTCTGACTTTAAGGAGCACGTTGGTGAGAAGAGGCATCGGAGGGAAGGCATAGACTGTCAGGTTTTTCCAGCTGAAAGATAGAGCATCCACTTTCCAAGCTTGAGAGTGATAAGTCCTTGTGCAAAATGTCTGTTATTTGGCAATTGTGAGGGAAGGCAAAAAGATCTATATCTGGGCATCCACATTCCCTTGTTATTATGTTGAACACTTGTGGATTTAGCTTCCATTCGTGAGGATCCATGAGATTTCTGCTTAGTTCGTCTGCCAGTGTATTTTTTGTTCCTGGCAGAAATTGTGCTTGCAGATGTACCTGGTAGGTCACTGCTGTGTTCCACAAAGTCATGGCTTGTCTGCATAGGTGGTAGGAATGTGTGCTCCCTTGCTTGTTTATGTACCACATAACTGTGGTATTGTCCGTCTTTATTAATAATGGTCCTGGATGTATTAGGTCCTTGAAGGCTGTCAGGGCATTCTGTACAACAAGCATCTGTTTTTGATTGATGTGAAGATGCATTTGTTCCTTGGACCACGTGCCCTGAAAACAATTTCCTGCCATATGTGCTCCCCAGGTATAATCCTATGCATCCATTGTTATTGTCTGCCTGGCTGTAGGTAAGGTGAAAGGCTATCCCTTGTTGTGGAGACAGGCCTGGGACAACCATCGAAACTCCTGTTGTAGGCAGGGAATCAAGGTTATGATTGCCTCTAGGCTGTGACAATGCTGAGTCCAAACACTTTTTAGATATCATTGTAGTTTCCTCATATGCAGTTTGGCATATGGAATTAGTAGAATGCATGATGCCATGAAACCCAGGGCCTGCAGAATTTTTCTTGCAGGGAGCCGGGTCTTTGTTGCCATCATTTGAAAGTAATGAGTCAATTGCCTTTGTCTGGCATGAGATAAGCCATCTGGGCAGTTGTATTTAAGCTTGCACCCAGGAATATTATCTCTTGAGAGGGCACTAGTTTTGATGTATTTTCGTTTACTGTGCACCCTAGGCAAATTAGCAATCTTTTTGCCAACGCCAGGTGCTTAAGAAGAATGTCCTTGCTCTCTGCTTGAATAAGGCAGTCGTCCAAGTAGGGATATATTTGAATTCCTTTTTGTCTGCAAAATGCAATTACTGGTGCCAGGCATTTTGTTAAGACCCTGGGCGCAGTAGAGAAGCCAAAGGGCAGTGCAGAGAACTGGTAATGCATTGAGCCTGCTATAAATCTGAGGTATCTTCTGCACTATTGTCTGATTGGGACGTGCACGTATGCCTCCTTGAGATCCAAAAGTAACTACCCAAGCCTCCTTGCCCAGCATGGGCAGAAGTTGTTGTAGTGTTAACATTTTGAATTTTGGAACATCCAGGAAAGTATTTAGGGTTGACAGGTCCAGTATTGGTCGGCAGGCTTTGTCTTTTCTGGGTACTAAGAAAAGTAGTGAGTAAAATCCTTGGCCCTGTTCTTCTTGTGGAACTTTTTGAATAGCTCCCATATCCATAAGAGCAGCAATCTGTCTTTGTGCCTCTGCCCATTGGTTTTGTGGCAGGTTTGGCATACCTTTTGGTTTTGGAAGTGTGTGGAAGTGGAACCTGTACCCTTGAGAAACTATATTCAATACCCATTGGTCTTGGGTGATCATGTGCCAATTTTTTGAGAAAAGTGCTAGCTTTCCCCCTAGGGGTGCTGTCAACTGGTAAGAGCTTAGCGTTTGCAGAGGGAAGTCATTGTGACGGTTTCCTATAAGGCTGTGATTTGTCTTCTCCTCCTTTGGAGGCTGAAGCACCCCATTGTTTAGGTCTGTAAGAGCCTTGGGGCGGAGATCTGCCTCTTGGGCATCTGTATCTGCCTCTTTGTGGCCTGACACTGGAAAAGACCAGTTTTTTTGAAGGCCAGTTTCTGCTAAATCTAGGTGGTTGAACCTGTAAGAAATCTTTCACAGTTTGCATTGACTTTGCTTTATCCTCCATTTTAATTAACACCTCTTCTGCCTTAACACCAAATAAAGTATCATGCTGTAGTGCAGCATCCAATAATTTTACTTTAACATGGTCAGGTAAACTTAGTTCTTTCAACCAAGCATGTCTTCGAATAACAGAGCCTGTAACTGCGGCTCTACAAGACGCCTCTAATGAATCAAAACCACACTGCAGAGTATGCTTTCCCACTTGTTCAACTGCATGTAATAAATCCTGCATTTCTTTACTGTCCGGACTTTCTATATTTGTAACAATTTTCTGCTTTAACAATGACATGAGATACTGTTGATATTTAAGCATGTGAAACTGACAGTTTAAAGCTCTTACAGCTAAAGTAGCAGAAGTGTAAACTTTTTCCCCCATCTGCCCAAAGCTCTGGAATCCCTATCTGAGGGGATAGGATTTTTGGCAGTGGAAGCTTTAACCCCTTTAGGACCCTGAGAAATAGTTTCTGGGTCTGTTGCAGGGTTTTTGTAAAGAAATTTATGAGATTCAGGGACCCTGTAGTACCTTGTCTGGATTTACTGGTGCAGGGGGTAAAGAATCTTGAGACAGATTGGATTCTGAAAAAACATCTACAATATCAAGCACAGAGGGGATAGCCAGGGGCCTGTGCTGAGGCAATAAAAGGAAATCTCTGAGCCTATTCTTGGATTCTGAGAAATCCTGGCTCTCCCAATGGAAATGCTCCCTCATGGTGTGCAGGGTTTCCCCAAAAGAGTAATCCTCAGGTGGTCAGCAGAGTCCTCACAGGGAGGGAGAGAATAGCCCTGGTCAGAAGAAGAATCAGAAGAAATGGAAACCTGATCAGAGGAATCAATCAGTCTCTTGCCTAGGCCTTTTGTCAGGAGAGGGATGGGTGCCCCTGATTAAAGTAAAAAGGTCTTCGGACATTTTAAGCATCTGTTTCTTTGGCATGGATGAGTGTTCTGGAGAATGCTGCACTTGTTTCCTTGTATTTAATGGTGTTTTTGACTTTGCCTTTGCTGCTGTAGTAGCTTTAATTGTAAGCTGTGAAGGTCTGAAAACACCCTCAGAAGCTGGTGCCTGCTCAGCGGCTCCAGACCCATCTGAGGGTATAGTTCCGTAGGCCCAATACCTTGAGTTTCCACAGGCCTCGGTGTCTCCACGTGGCTGCCAGTTACGGCCTGTGGCGCTGAGGTAGCGGGTGTCAGGGGTTGCAAAAGCGCCTCACTGAGAACCGGCGACTGGCCTAGAAGAGGCTTAGTCGGTTTTGGACCTCGGATACCTGTCTTTCTTTGTCTTTGCGTTTTTTATACATTCCGGTCGTCGGTTGTTCCAACAGCATTATGTAATTAAATCTTCGTCCAAAATAATGTAAAGCAAAATCAAACCAACGTTTAATAGTGCGTTTATTGAAGCTACCACAAAACAGACAACTAGTAATGTCGTGGTCAGGGCCTAGGCAAGGAATGCAGTAAGAGTGAAAGTCCTTATGAGGTATTTGCTTCCCACAAGAAATACAACTATTAACTTTTACTGACATCGGTCTGGAGCAAGAAAAAGTTTCCCCAACTGGGTACTTAGCTTTATTGAAGACTTCGGTTCTGAAATTCATTTTTGAAAATGTCAGGAGTCGGCCGACCGGCACTTGCGAACTGCTTTTGTTTCGGGCACCACGTGGCAAGAAAGACGGAAGAAAATGGTGTCTGTTGCAACTTTTATACCCCTGGCGCAATGACGTCAGGGAAGAGGCAACAGCAACCAACGCCGGACCAAGACTTTGGAACTTGGGCCGACTGCAGGTCGCCTGCCAGCAGGATAACCCAAGTGAAATGACTGCAACAGTGAAACACGATGAACATCATCAGATCAACTGTATAAAACATCAACCTGCCAAACATTAGTGTGTGCTTGTAACACAAAAGCTGGAACTACATACTTAAAAAAAAAAAAAAAAAAAAAATTGAAATAAACGGTGGGAATAACATTTTAACATAATTACTCTTTCGATATCTTTAAAAAGATAATGATTTCACAGATACAAAAAAGAAACGGTAGTGATCTATATTAAAAAATGAAGAGTGCAAACAGCTAGGTTACAGGAGATACATTTGGAAAAAGTGAACACGTGAATTTGACAAGGAAAGGTTTTCAGGACAGCTAATTCAGTGGAATACTTGCGACAAAGGAAAAAGACGTACTTGTATTAATTGCAAGAGAAGCTCCAATAGTGACAGAAGAGCACAAACAATATAAGAATGGTAGATATGTAGAACTAAGGGGCTACTGGCAAGCGAAGAGTATTACATGGCGTGTATTTATATTCCACCTAAAACTGCTGTAACAGAAGTTAAGAAAACTGACAAACTATCAGTTTTCAGCAGGGAATATTACTTACAGGTGGGGATACTTGATCTTCACCTGGGGTTATAGGAGATGCATATTAAGCTCCTGAATCACTGGAGATGGTTTCAAATGAACCCAGGAGGGAGAGAGGCAGCCCTGCCCAACTATGCCATAAAGGGGCAATGAGGGAACAGAGGTCCTCAGACTGCTGCCTTTATGCGGAAACATAGGGATCAATGATAGAAGGGGAGTAGGCATACAAACCTGAAAACCTAGCAGCATTAGAAGAATCATTCTTGTGTCTGGATGATGACTAGCAATATCTGGTCTCTGAAGGGGAAACCATGTGGTGAGATCCTCTTTCACTTAATATGTGCTCCCACTAAAGTTGAGGAGCATCTGGGAATACAGAAGAAAGGAGAGAAAGGGAACAGTTTGCTTGAAATAATGTCCTCTGAATGGATCCAGCTGCAAAAACATTTGCAAAATTGGATAGGTCTATAGAAGATAGAAAATGGTAAAAAACAGACAAAGGTACCATAAAGATTAATGAGGAATTCACTGAAAGTATATACCTAGAAGAGCTAAAGAAAAAGGGAAAAATGACTTTAAAAAATAGGTTAACAACAGCTGTTTTGATGACAATATACATGAAATTAAGAGAGCTTATACATGGGTCATCAAAGTTAGAAACCTGAATTGTAGTACTGAATTGCTCCCTATTATAACTCTGGATTCTGTAAGAAACAGTTTTCAATTGGCTATTTTTTTTTTAATGACTAGGGAATTGGAGGGTATACGACAAAAAATATTAAAAAGTGGTTTGTAGTATGCACCTCCTGGAGTATATTCATCTGATCTTGTGCATAAGGAGCAAAGTGGACTGAACTTGTAGGACATCCAGAATTTAGATTCCTTACATAGCAATTGAAACTGGTTACATTTAGGATTGGCCCGTATTATTATTAATTATTATTTTTTTTAAATAGTTTAGAATCCATTAACTGCAAGCTCTTTACAAACAGATAAATGTTGGGAAACCTCTTGGCTGATAAGGGAGGTAGAATGGAAAAAGGGGAGGTGTAGAAATCTGTTATATATGGCACGTCAAGCATAGTCTGAAATATTTTCATTGGTGTCCAGATAAACAGGACCCACAAAAAAACTTGACAGGTAGAATGTTGGATAATGGTCTGTTACACTGACAGATCCTATCAAAGTAGGAATATTTTGAACTCTGGGACTGCAAAACACCCCTCTACATCTTTGGGGACAGCAATAGATGAAGTCCTGTTGCCCTTAGAAGTGTTCTCACATATATCCTGAGGAACCTCAAAAAGGCTACAGCCACGTATTCTTACAGTGTTTATGTTTCCTGAAAAAGGTACATAAAGGGACAAACAAAGGTTTGATTTCAGTAGTAGCCAGGGTCTTTCCCTCCTGTATGAAAGCTGCAGGACAGCAGATCCTTCATCAATGCTTGAACAAAGAGGAGCCATCAGAATTTTTTTTTTTTTTTTTTTTTTTTTTTTACTAGCTTTAGATTCTGATGAATTACAGACACAGTCTGAGGGAATGTAATAACCTCTGATAATGGCACAAGAGACATAGTTTGTAATGTAGTCCAGGAGTCCAGATAGAAGGAAACAAGGACCCCCAAAAGTGTTAATAGGCGGACAGTCATGTGATGCTTCAGGACACTTTTAGAACTTTTAGAGCCCTACTTTTGTGAATCCCCTTTGCTTCTGTGGGGACACCTACAGTTAAGAAGTTCTCTTGCTCTTGGAGGAAGTGTTCTCTTATGAATCCTACAGGATCCCTTCAGCCACATTTTCTTAATGCTTTGTTTTTCCTGGAGAAGAAAGATTTGATTCAGGCAATACCTAGGATTTTGCCATTCTGTTTGTAAGCTGTGGGAAAGCACATCCTTTGCTGATGCCCTTAAAGGAGCCATCAAAGGGGACATTAAACAATGACACATTGAGGAGCTACTTGTAGAGACATCTGATAACAGTTTAGTCAGGTCCGGTTGATTGTAAAGTGCCCCCCACTGAAATTTTTGAGATCTTCAGTAGACACGGATTTTGGGACAGTATTGAAGTTCTATTTTACAGCCCACTAAAATCTAAATAAGTGTGCGGGTAATAGACGACCTCAGAGTAGAAGTATCTGATGTGAACTCGTCACACCTATCCATAGTGCCAGGCTACTTTTGGAAGGATGGCTAGAAGGACTTGAACACCAGCTCCTGCTTGGTGACAGTGACCATCGCCAAGCTCAGCGGAACCTCTGCATTCTACGGAGGACCAAGAGAAAGGGATGTCGAAAGGAAAAGCCAAAGGAATCCTCCTCCTATGCAGGACAGACCCCATGGAGGGTCTCGGCAACAACCAGCACTCAGCTACTGCATCCAATGGAAATCCACCACCCTAGACGAAGAGAGCCAGGATATGAACAACAGAGACAATGGCCACAACAGCACCAGACAAGTTCTTGCCATCAAAGTCCAACAAAAAAAAAAAAAAAAAGGTGAAGAAACCATAATGAACCCAGACTGGGAAAAGATATTCTGTCTCCGAAGCAATGTTCCAAGCAAACAACTGAACTGTGGAGCAGACAAGTCAGAGTCAGCGAATGCCTCCATGCATCCATCAAAGAGCAGAAATGCCAAGATCCTCGTGCAGGACAAGGAACACATCTCTCAACTTCTCAAGGTAAACCCCTTGGGAGAAAGCATAGCAGAACATGGGGACAAAGGTCCAAAGACATGGAAACCCCTCCAAAGGATGGTCCCATACACTTCAAAGGCTGCTAGGATAATAGGATTGTCCTCATCTATATTCCTACAAATAATATTAAGTCTGGAAGTTAAATGAGTACCATAATTAAAAATATACCTTTTTCCTGAAATATATGAAGTCAGAAACTCAAATGTCTACCCTTATTTCCTGATTTCGGCCCTTAAAGATTTGCCAAAAAAACACAATTTTATGAGAAACATACCAAAAATCTGGACATTCTTTATGTAATTGCTCAGTAGTTACGGATCAAAAGGCATCAGATTGGGAAGAGAACAGCTTTCTCAGGGAGGCTAGTTAGTTGTCAGATCCTAGGCTTGGGATCTGCCGGGAGAAGTATCCGAACAGATCGGATTCATAAAGGTTTTCTTTCTCTCTTTTTTCTATGATTTGAGATGTCCACTTGAAGATTCAACCTCATCTCAAAAATTCAGCTTTACGAGAAAACTGCAGAAAGTTGAATCTGAAAACCTCGAATCTGATGAAGACAGAAATAAACTGAAAAATTTGATCAGATCAAACTTGTCGGATCAGAGGCAGACTCTGGATCCAGAGGAGGTCCTAGGATCTGAGCATTAGGATACAAAGTCCAGTTTGGTGGTTCCATTTCTTCTAATTTTTCTTTTCTTTTTTTTTTTTTTTTTAAAAGAGGGGAAAGTACAGTTTTGTACCTACCATAAATGTAGATGTCCGATAGGTATGCATCTGCAGTCATCACAAATGGGGTTGTCCTGCCTCAGGCAGCCCTTCGGTCGGCCGGATTCCAAAGTCTGGGTCCGGCGTCGGCTGAAGTCGCCCTTTCCCCAACGTCAGAGCGCCCGGGGTATAAAAGCGTCAGCCGATGCCATCTTCCTCAGTTTTTCTTGCCCCAGATGCCAGGTGCCCTCTAAGGAAGGCTAAATTTGGAGAAGTGCAATAAATTCCAAACATGCACAGACATATATATGTGTGTGTGTGTGTGTATATATATATATATATATATATATATATATATATATATATATATATATATATATATATATATATATATATATATATAAAACAAATACACCATAATAGATAACCCCTAGCTAAGAGAGGGATAAGTACCCAATAAATACCACAGAGGGGAAAGGAGGGAGGGGAAACCTGACTGCAGATGCATACCTATCGGACATCTACATTTATGGTAGGTACAAAACTGTACTATGTCCTTCAAGGATGCATCTGTAGTCATCACATATGGGTAGAATACCATAGCCAATTTGGGGGTGGAGGTTCTATGTAAAGGATGGTGTAGCTAAAATGCCCTGCAGGACTGCCGTAGCAAAGCCTGCTCTTGATCTGGAATATAAAGGTAAATTGCAATGCTTGGAAAATGTATGCACGGAGCTCCATGTAGCAGCTTCTAAAATGTCCTTGGTAGCCACCCCTCTTAAGAAGGCTGTGGAGGTGGCTGTGGCTCTGGTGGAATGAGGTCTAATGTTAGCTGGCACAGTTTTTCCATGAAAGGAGTAACAAAAACAAATGCAATTACCTATCCATTTTGAAATTGTCTGTTTGGAAATTGCTTTTCCTTGTGCACCAGCAGCACATGCTACAAACAGCTGGTCAGTTTTTCTGTAACATTTAGTTCTGTCCAAGTAGTAGCGCAACTGCCTGTGTATGTCCAGGGTGTGCAGAAGTTTTTCCCCTTTGTTTTGTGGATTTGGAAAGAAGGTAGGCAGGTGAATAGCTTGGTTTAATGAGACCCTGGATGCCACCTTTGGCATAAATGAAAGATTGGTTCTCAATGAAACTCTGTCCTGATGAAAAATAAGAAATGGCTGTACTGCCATGAGGGCCTGTAACTCAGATACTCTTCTTACTGAGGTTATGGCCAGAAGGAAGGCAGTTTTCCAAGACAAGAACTGTGGTTCTGCAGATGCTGCTGGTTCAAAGGGAGGCAGTGTTAGTTTTTCCAACACAAAGTTAAGGTCCCAAGTAGGCACTGGTGTTTTCCTTGGAGGAGTGATGTTTTTAATTCCTCTTAGAAACTGTCTTAGGAGAGAATGAGAGAAGACAGGTGGATCAATATTGTACTCTGCTGAAATTGCTGAAGCATGAATTTTAATGGAAGAGTAAGACAGGCCATTGTGGAGCATTTCTGCCAAGTATTCCAGAATATGTGCCATGTTCATCACTGTCGCATCTAGGCCCTTTGTGGTGTTCCAAGTGTGAAATCTTTTCCATTTTGCTGAATATGCCTTTCTTGTGGAAGGCCGGCAAGCTTCCATGAGGATATCCTTCACTCTCTTGGATAGCTTATCCTGTGGAGGAATCAAGGTATTTTCCAGGCTGTTAGTTGCAAGTTTTTCAGGTTGGAATGCAGAGTTTTGTAATTGTGCTGTGTCAGGAGAAGTGGCCATTGTGGAAGAGGCCATGGTTTCGTGCGCGACATGCTCTTTAACAGTGGGTACCAGTGCTGTCTTGGCCAGTCCGGAGCTATCAGAATCACTTTTGGCTGCTCTGTCCTGATCTTTAGTAAGACCTTGGTCATTAATGGAAGAGGTGGAAAAGCATACACTGTTAGAGTTCTCCAGCTGAAAGAGAGGGCGCCCACTTTCCATGCTTGTGGGTGGTATGTCCTTGAGCAGAATTTCTTCAGCTGATGATTGAGGGGGGAGGCAAAGAGATCTATGTCCGGCCTCCTCCATGATTGTGTTATCTGAAGGAAGATGTCTGGGTGCAGCATCCATTCATGTGCATCCATGATGTTTCTGCTTAAGCTATCCGCCAGTATATTGTCCTTTCCTGGCACAAACTGGGATTGTAGCTCTATACTGAGTTTCAAGGAAAGTTCCCATAGATTCATTGCCAGTCTGCAAAGAGGGTAGGAATGGGTGCCTCCTTGCTTGTTTATGTACCACATAACTGTGGTGTTGTCTGTCCTTATTAGCAGGTGGCCGTGATGCAGAAGGAGTTTGAAGGCCTCGATTGCATGCATCACTGCCAGCATTTCCTTTTGGTTTATGTGCCTGCGTAGCTCTTTTTGTGACCATAGTCCTTGAATGCATCTGCCCTCCATGTGCGCTCCCCATCCGTGGTCTGAAGCGTCCGTTGTAATGGTTTGGCTGGCTATTGGTTTGCTGAAGGGCAGACCCCTGTTTGACTGGCTTGCTTGAGCCCACCACAGAAATTCCTTTTGAAGGCATGGAATGAGTGGTATCAAAGTTTCCAAGCTGTGACTGTGCTGAGTCCATAAACTCCTTAGGTACCATTGTAGTTTCCTCATATGTAGCCTTGCTTGTGGAATCAGAAGAATGCAAGAAGCCATGTAACCCAGGGCCTGCAGGATTTTCCTTGCAGTCAGCTGAGTTTGTCTTGATACATTTTTGAAGTAATCCGGTAGTTGACTGTTTTTCTTCTGTGAGGAAAGCCATTTGGGTGGTTGTGTCTAGATTTGCACCCAGAAAAGTTATTCTTTGGGATGGAACAAGTCTTGACTTGTGAATGCTGACTGTATATCCCAAGGCCTGAAGTAGGTGGATGGCATAATTCAAGTGTTTTACCAAAGTTTGTTGACTGTCCGATTGTATAAGGCAGTCGTCCAGATATGGGTATATTTGAATCCCCTGAAGTCTGCAGTGTGCAATTACTGATGCCAGGCATTTCGTGAATACTCTGGGCGCAGTAGATAAGCCAAACGGCAATGCTGAGAATTCATAATGCTCTGAACCTGCAAGAAATCTGAGGTGTCTTCTGCAACTTTGTCTGATAGGGACATGCAGGTATGCTTCCTTGAGGTCTAGAGTTACCAGCCAAGACCCCTTGCCCAGCATGGGAAGGAGTTGCTGTAGAGTCAGCATTTTGAATTTTGGCACAATGAGATAAGTATTCAGTGTGGACAAGTCGAGAATAGGCCTCCATTGCTTTTCTTTTCTTGGAACAAGGAATAGTCTGGAATAAAATCCTTGGCCTTGTTCTGAGAGAGGAACCTTTTCTATAGCTTTCATTTGCATTAAGTTGGAGATTTGTTTCAAAGCCTCTGTCCTTTGATTCGGTGGCAGGTCTGGCATGCCTTTTCTTTTTGTTAATGTGTGAAAATGGAACCTGTATCCTTTGTCTATTATTTGCAGTGTCCATTTGTCCCTTGTAATACTGTGCCAATTTTCTGAGTATAAAGAAAGCTTTCTGCCCAAAGGTGCTTCCAATTGAGCCCTGGTTGGCGGTGTCAAAGTAAAGTCATTGAGTCTGTCCTTGTGCAGCAGTTGTAGGTCCTGCACTACCTCTCTTGGTTGGGAGGCTGCCACTGACGTCCTCTGTAGGAGCCTCTAGCTTGCCCTCTACCTCTGGCACGCCTGTTCTTGCCTCTCTGAAATCTCTCTGTGTCTGGAAAGGACCAATTCCTGGAAGGCCAATTTCTGCTGAATCTTGGTGGTTGGACTTGGAGAAAATCTTTGACTGTTTGTACAGATTTTGCCTTTTCTTCAAATTTCTTTAAGACCTCCTGAGCAGTGGAGCCAAATAACTTTTGCTTTTCCAGTGGAGCATCCAGAAGCTTTGCTTTAACATGGTCTGGCAGAGATTGTTCCTTCAGCCAAGCATGCCTACGTATGACTGCACCTGTCATAGCTGACTTACATGAAGCTTCCAATACATCATAACCACACTGCAAGAAATAGTTGCTAACCTGTTGGGAGTTATGTACCAGATCCTGAAGTGATTTGCGATCTAGGGGTTCAGGTGAAGACAGTTTTTTATGCAATTCATCTAACAAATACTCTTGGTACTGTATCATATGAAATTGACAATTTAAAGCCGTCATAGAAAGAGTAGCAAAAGTATACACTTTTTTACCCCATCTCTCTAAAGCCCTGGACTCCCTTTCAGAGGGGGAGTGGATTTTTAGAAGTGGCAGCTGCAACCCCTTTAGGGCCCTGGGAAATAGTTTATGGATCAGCAGAGTGGGCCTTGTAAAGGAAAAGATGTGAATCCGGGACCCTGTAGTACCTATCGGGTTTGACAGGAGCCGGAGGAAGAGTGTCAGGGGTTGTGCTAAACTCAGAGTACACATCATCAATGACATTCAAAACAGGAGGAATAGCCAAAGGTCTATGCTGAGGCAAATGCAAGAAAGTCCTTAACCTCTTCCTGGAATCAGAGAATTCCTGGCTCTGCCATTGAAAATGCTCGCTCAGTGTGTAGTGTCTCACCGAAGGACAGCTCTTCAGGAGGGGAGGCCGAGGGGATAGATTCCTCTGCATCAGAATCCTCGTAGGCCGGAAAAATCTCCTCCTGGTAGTCCGGGAGAGTAGAGCCATCAGAGGCCTCATCTGAGGAGTGGGGATCAGAGGGCTCAACCCTGGGCCTTTTATCTGGAGGAGGTTGAGAGCCCCTATCCGGATGAGGCTGTGAGCCCCTAATTAGGGAAATAAGGTCCTCTGCTAAACTTAGGATCTGTGAACCTGTAGTGGGTCCCTGAGGAATAACCCTGGGAAACAAAGCTTTTGAGTGTTTAGCAGCTTTAGCCCTAGAGAATGCCTTTATGGACATGGATGCAGGAGGCCTGGCTGCACCACATGCTGGTGTAGTTTTGTCTAGAGGGATGGTGTCGGAAGGTTGCAGGACACCAGTTTCTGATGGAGATTCAATAACCGACTCCATAGGGGCCTCCGGGGCCGAGGTGGTCTGTTGAGCGGTTTCGGTGGTCGGAAGTACCAAGGACTCTGTTTCAGCCGAGACCGAGACACTCGCGGTAGGCCTGGCCGTGGTTTCAGCCGAAACCAGGGCCCGCGTGTGTCGGTCCTTGTCCTTCCGTTTCTTTGTTAAATGTGAAGTCGGAGTCTCCGACGGCATATTGTAAGCAAAACTAGCCCCCAAAAATTCCTCTGCAAACTCCGCCCGACGTCTAAGAGTGCGTCGGTTGAAGGAAGCACAGGCTGAACAGGCAGAGACATCGTGGTCTGGGCCTAGGCAGGGGAGGCAGTAAGAGTGGAAATCCTTATGAGGTATCTGTTTCCCACAAGTTAAGCAATTATTAATTTTATCTGACATCGGCTGAGGCAAGAGAGTCCCCAACGGGGTACTTAGCTTTTGAAGCCTTCGGCAGCTGAATTACAGGAGCTGGCAGACCGGCACTTGCAAACTGCTTCTGCTTCGGGCACCACGCGGCAAGAAAGATGGAGGAAGATGGCGTTGGCTGACGCTTTTATACCCCGGGCGCTCTGGCATCGGGGAAAGGGCGACTTCAGCCGACGCCGGACCCAGGCTTTGGAATCCGGCCGACCGAAGGGCTGCCTGAGGCAGGACAACTCCATATGTGATGACTGCAGATGCATCCTTGAAGGACATCCTCTAAGGGAACCATTGCAAGGTGTGGAAGCATCCATGAAGTCATCCAACTACTTTATATACTACATATGAAAAACAAAGGCAGTCATTCCATTTCTCAGATCATCAAAGTGATTTGCCAGAAAAGCACAATTCCCATGGGAAACCGTCCAAAACACTTGGCATGAAGTAAAAGGCACAAATTCCGAGAGACAAGAGGTCAGCACCCAGTCCACCACGATCCCTTTCTCCCAAGAAAATGCCCATAAAAAAGCCACTGACCAAAGGCATGTTCAACCATAGCTTACAACCGCTAAACACAAGAAAAACTGGGTGTCAACCATTACCCCTTGTAGCTTATAAAATTGCTAGAATAAGAGGCGCTGTGTCAGAATACATATTTTGAAGGATATGAAGTATAAACTCGAACGGCTGTCATTATAGACTTAAATCTGATCAGATGTGCTACAAACCCACAAATTTTATTAGGAAAAGACCAAAAATATGAGAGGAAAAAACATGGACAGCAGCACTCAGACCGGAAAGCCACTGTAGAAACAACAATCTGTGTTGCCAGTCAGCATGGGACAGGAAAACCTCTTGCTGCAATGCAGAAATGGCATTGATGCACAACAGCAAAGACCGCCTGAATAAAAACCAGCCAAGTCCAATGGATCACTGCAGGTGCAACAAAGGGCACCTCTGGCCAACAACAAAGATTGAAACAACACTATTGCATGAACTTTAATAATACTCAGAAGGAAATGATTCCATTCAAGTGAAGATATTCAAAACCCAAAAGACTTGGAGAAACCAAGCCAGAAGTAAATCTAACAAGGGAAGTCATGATTCCCACATTTTTGGGAGGAGAAGGAAATGCAAGCTCCAAATCAGACGACTGTAAAGTAATGCGAGATAAGAATTATAAAGAAAACAACAATGGTGTACTTGTTGACAAGGAAGCAGTACCACTAAAAGGAAACCAATACTACAAAAATTAGAGTTATGTACCTATCATAACGTTCCATGTTAGTTGTCGTCTTCTCGCCTTCTTTCTTGCTGGATGGGTTCGGAGCCGAACCTCGGCTCCGACTCTGCCACTATTAAAGCTCGAGAGCTACTTCCACCAGCTCGAGGCTCCCCTATATCCCACAATGCTAGGCAGTAACTACTCAGATCTCGTTTGATAGCTAGACCAAGCAACAAAAGCAGCTCCAAAACCTGGAGAAATAATCCACCTCTAAACCTGAGGGTAAGGTATCCTAAACCTAACAAAGGGAAATAGAGGTGGACAAGCTGTGGGAAAACAAAGATGAGAAGATCACCAGAAAAACAATCCTCTAGGTCTGTCCAGGCTTGGGGGAAGGAGGGTGGGACGCAAGAAAGAAGGCGAGAAGAAGACAACTAACATGGAACGCTATGGTAGGTACATAACTTCTAAATGTTAAGTTGTCTATCTCGCCTTCATTCTTGCTGGATGGGACCGCGTCCCTAGCACCTTGTCCCGGGTGGCCTATCGGAACAGACTCTTGAGAACAGTGGAACCAAAGTTGGCTCGACCTCTAGAGGCTAAGTCCAACTTGTAATGAGAAATGAAGGTATGGAGAGAGGCCCAAGTAGCTGCAGAACAAATCGAATCAATAGGCAGTCTGTCTTGAAAGGCTATAGATGTGGCTAAAGCTCTAGTTGAATGAGCTCTGGGTTTGGATGGCAACTGTTGATGTCTGATCTCATAAACAAAGGTAATCAACGAAGTAAGCCATCTAGAGAGAGACACTTTAGTAACTGGAAGGCCCATTCTACCTTCTGCATAGGCAATAAACAGTTGATCGGACTTCCTGAACTGTTTGGTCCTGTCTAAATAGTACCTAAGTTGGCGATGAACGTCCAAGCAGTGTAATTTTTGCTCTGATCTGTTTGAATAGTTAGGGAAGAACACTGGAAGATCAATGATTTGATTCAAATTTGCTGGTGAAGCTATCTTAGGCAAAAAGGAAGGATTAGTACGTAAGGATACCCTATCCTTATGAAACAATAAATAAGGGGGTCGACTACACAGAGCATGGAGTTCAGAGACCCTTCTAGCTGAAGTAATAGCTACCAGGAAAAGTGTTTTCCAAGATAGTAACTTCATTGAGCAAGAAGCCGCAGGTTCAAAGGGGGCGAGAATTAAAGCCGCTAGAACCAAGTTCAGATCCCATTGAGGAGGAGGATCCTTGATAGGTGGTTTGAGGAGAAAAACTCCCTTTAGAAAGGCTTTACAGAGCTTGTGAGCCATAATGGAAGACTCAGACACCTACATGAAAGTTAGATATAGCCGCCAATTGAACTTTGATGGTAGACGCAGACGAACCTGAGTGGAAAACTTCGGCTAGAAAATCCAGGATAGATTGAATGGAGACAGTGAAAGGATCTATATTCTTTGACTCTGCCCAACAGGAAAAAGGTTTCCATTTGCTATTATAAATCTTCCGAGTGGAAGATTTATGAGAAGCTATCAAAATATCTCGAACTGAGTGAGATATTAAAGGAAGTCTGGCTAAAGTTGGAACTGGAGTAACCACGCTGTGAGGTGGAGAGAAGGAAGAGAGTGGTGCAACTGACCCGACTGATGGGTCAAGAGGTCTGGAACTGGGTCCAGATGCCAAGGTTGCTCCAACAGACAACGGTGAAGAAATGGGAACCAAACCTGTCAAGGCCAGTAAAGGGCAATGAGGATCATGGAAGCTTTCAGAGCGATGGCTTTCTGAATTAGTTGAGATATCAGTGGGAAGGGTGGAAAGGCATATAGAAGTCCCCGGGGCCAATCGTGGACTAGAGCGTCTCTGCTGGGGTGGCCTGGTTGGGGAAAGAGGGTGAAGAAATAGTCGCACTTGCTGTTTTGGGGAGTAGCGAAAAGGTCGCAGCAAGGCCGGCCCCACTTTTGAAAAACTTCCTCCAACACTGAATTCTTCAGAGACCACTTGTGAGGCAAGAGAATAGCCCTGCTCAACTTGTCCGCAATCACATTGGACTTCCCGGGAATATGCATTGCTAACAGAAATCGCCGAGAAGAAAATCGCCCATTGCCACAGTCTGAGTGCCCCTCGACATAAAGGGTAAGATCTGGTTCCGCCTTGTTTGTTTATGTACCACACTACAAACATGTTGTCTGTCTGAATTGCTATAGTTCCCTTGGGAAGAGAGTCTTGTAGGGCTTGCAACGCTAGAAGCACTGCTCTCATCTCTAGGACATTTATGTGCAAGTGGCACTCGAAAGGCTGCCACATGCCCTGGACCGTCCTGCCCTGGTAATGCCCCCCCCCACCCGATCAGGGAGGCGTCCGTTGTCAATGTAGCAGCCGGAGGAGAGGGAACGAAAGGTCTTCGTAGGTAGAGCTGGGGGGATGTGATCCACCAAGAGAGATGATTCCTGCATGACTGAGTTATCGCAATAGAGTGGGACATTGGAAGTCGTTGGAATGACCATTGTGTGAAGAGCATCCATTGTAAGATTCTCATGTGGAAGCGGGCTAAAGGGAGGAGAGGGATAGCCGCCGTCATTATTCCTAAGACTTTCAGGACCAGTCTGACTTTGACCTTGTTGCTCTGCAAGACGAGAGAGACCTGTCTGTGTATGTCTGCTACCCTTTGCTCTGAGTCTGGCTGACATGTTGACTGTGTCTAGATTTGCGCCTATGAAGGTAATAACACGACAAGGCGACAAGACAGACTTTTCGTAATTTATGGAAATGCCTAGTGTTTGACATGTGCGTAAGGTGTAGTCTCTGGCAAGAAGGAGAAGATGCTTGGTGGGGGCTGTTAGGAGCCAGTCGTCTAAGTATGGAAACACCTGGAATCCTTGCTGTCTCAGATGAGAGGCGACCACCGCCATGCATTTGGTAAACACTCGGGGGGGCTGTAGTGAGACCAAAGGGCAGGGCCCTGAACTGGAAATGACTGGTTTCCAGCCTGAAGCGGAGAAATCTCCTGGAGAGTCGGTTCATTCTGATGTGATAGTACGCATCCTGGAGATCTATAGAGCACATCCAGTTGTCCCGCCCCAAAAGGGGCAGAATGGACTGCAGCGTGACCATCCGAAATTTCGTTTTCTTGACAAACTTGTTCAAGTTGCTGAGATCCAAGATGGGTCTCCAGTCCCCTGTTTTCTTTGGCACCAAAAAGAAATTGGAGTAGATTCCGGATCCTTGTTGGTCTGCTGGAACTGGTTGAATAGCTCTTTTTGAAAGCAGCTTTGAAATTTCTAGCTCTGCGTGTTCCCTTTGATTGGGTGGAACGTCTGGAAGGGAACTTTTGGATAGTCTTGGGATATGAATGAACGGAATCTTGTAGCCCTCGGATATGATCGACTGTACCCACTTGTCTTGGGTAAGGGAAAGTCAGGCTTCTGGGTACAGCAATAACCTTCCCCCGACGGCCTCCGAAGGTGGACAGCCAGGCAGCCCCTCAGGGGTGCTGAAAGTGTTTGTCAGAGAAAGTTTCTCTGCTACCCTGGTTCTGTGGGCCCCCTCTGCCTCTAGGACGGCGTCTATTATTATTGTTCCCCCCTCTGCCTCTAGAGGGGAACCGACTCTGTGCGTCAGGCAAGACTCCCTGTGGTTGTTTGCAGAACCACATCTTTCCCCCCTTCTGACCTTTGGGGTAAGGTCTAGAAGGAGTAGAAAAACGGACTCCCACGGCAGAGAGAGTCTTGCCTTCAACCTCGCACCTAGTCAGGGTTTCCTTCACTTGAGGACCAAAGAGGGATGATCCATCAAAGGGAGTTAGTGAAGGGCCTTGAAAGGGTCCGTAAGTTACATAGCCGCATCCAGGCGTGCCGACGTAAGGCCACGCCTGTACCTGCAGCTCTACTCGCTCCATCCGCCGCGTATGAAAGGAGGTGCATGGAGGAGTTAACTATTGAGTTGAGGGTCGCCAGCTGAGAGTTCATCCTATCCTGAAAACCCACAGCTGATGGATCCTTTAACATTTCACTCGCTTCCTTGAGCAAATCCCTCTGGAGACGAGTGAAATGACACAGGTAATTCAGCGAGCGCATAGAAAAGGTCACTGACGAGAACATCCGCTTACCGTACCTGTCCATGGTCCTAGACTCCTTGTTAGGAGGATGGACAGCTACTGAAGGATCAGCTAGCTCCTTCTTGGAGGCCGCAGCCACCACCATAGCATCAACAGAGACTCCTTTGGCTAAGAATTCTTTATCCTTCGGGGCAGTGATGAATTTTGACGGTCTCCTGGGGGTGGGTTCCACTGAGTCAGGAGCCGTCCAAGCCTTCCTTGCCACCACTTCCATGAGGGGTCAAGGAGGGACACCCAGGAGGTGGAAGGGTGAGAGCCAAATGCCTCAAGATACACTGATTCATCC
>NC_056744.1:881666732-881672466 GCF_019279795.1 Protopterus annectens | reverse complement strand
ACTATTAAGACCTTCAACAAAAAACTTGGCTCCCTGTACAGAGCCAAACCTTTCCTCACCCCCTAGCTAGGGTAGCTATTGCAAGATCACACCACCTCTCTACCTTATGTATGCTTCCCCTGTTCTCATCAACCTATCCAAAACCGATCTCAACAAATTATCAAGATGTTACAATCATATAAGCCAGATTCACTACTAGCATGGCTTTTAGGACCCAGCATTGCCAGAACCTCAAAGCACTGGGATGGCTAGTGTATCCTACCATTGTACAGTTCAACCAGCTTACAGTCGCGCATAAAATACTCCATCAACCTTATAACACCTCTGCCGTAAAAATATTCTCACCCCTCATAGTGCCCTCAAGCCATTATGCTTAGCTGATAAAACTATTGATACCAACCCAAAAATCCACCATCTCTGCAGGCGATGCTATATTTGCCAATGCAATCAGTAAAATCTGGAATCTACTCCTTACTACCATTACTAAGAAAACCTCACTACCCCTATTTAAAAGAGAACTCAAAAAATACCTCATCTGATTGGCTGTGCTCTTGTTCTAAACCTGACTAACAACTTCACTAATATACGTCTTGCTACCCAACCTGCTGTTTAGCAAAGTATCTATGGCCTCATAGCATTTGAATGTCTAAGCATTGCGAACTACGAAATCTGACTATATTCTATGTTCACATTTTCTGATATGTCTCTGCCAATCAGATGCAAGTCTGCACATTGTGTATATTGTTATCTGACTGTATTCTTTGTCTAGACTTTTCTAGACATGTCTGCCTGGTTTATCACTCAGTGATGTATGTACAGTCTCTCTTTTGGTATGTGGAGCTTTTCTCCCCTGGCCTCCACTGAAAATGGACACATATCCAGTCGGATTATCCCGGTCAACAAATGTAAAATAAAAATAAATAAATAAAAAAATTATACTATGATTAGTGGACTGGAGACTAGCTCAGATTGGCTGCCCTGGTGGAAGAGATGACTGAGGCTCAGGAATTGGATAAAGAAGTCTGATCCAAAGACGGCAGGGTTTTGTCTGTTCTCTAGGCATAACAAAGACCCCATCCACTACCTTGAAAGTGGAGCGTCTTGGGGAAGCAGAAACCAACAGATGTGACAATGGACCCTCTCGGATCGTTGGCTCCAGACGTCCTGAAGGCACCCCACACCAGCCTTCCCTCTCCAAAAGGAGGAGTTGGAGCCAAGCTATCTAATACCAGGGCTCCAGGGGAAGGGACAGCTCCAAAATGTTTGGAGCCGACTCCAAAACCCCAGAGCTAGCGTCAACGCTTTGGCTCCAAGTTACTTGGTGCATGTCGACTCACAGCAACTAGTGTCAAAGAAAAAGAAGTTATGTACTCACCATAACGTTCCATTTGAGTTGTTCCATCTCGCCTTCATTCATCACTGATGGATTCAGAGCTGATCCTCATATCAGACACGGCCGACTGGCAAACTCAAAGTTCTCCAGTAGCTCAAGACCCCACCCCTTATCCCATAACGCACTGCTGGAATTATCTCGCATCTTGTTTGCTGCGTACCATATAATAGTGCAATAATTATTCTGCCTAGAAATGAATACACATTGAAAAACCAGGATGAAGACCGCCACCAGGTCAACTGTCAACCAGGAGGGGGAAGGAGGGAGGGACATGAGAATGAAAGCGAGATGGACCTCACATGGAACGTTATGGTGAGTACATAACTTCTTTATGTGAAGTTGTTCAATATCGCCATTCATTTATCACCAGGTTGCTGCTGCACAGATGTTAACCAAAGGCAATTTGGCTTGAAAGGCTGACTAGGTAGAAACTGCTCGGGTTGAATGTGCCTTTACCTTACTAGACAATGGCATATTATGACAAGCATATGTATAGGTGATGCAATCAGACAGCCACTTAGACAGGGTTGTTTTAGCAACTGGTTTACCTTTCCTGGTCTCAAAAAAGGACACAAAGAGCTGATCTGATTTCCTAATGTCTTTGGTTCTATCCAAATAAAATCTAAGTTATCTATCAACATCGAGTTTATGCAACATATATTCCAATTTGTTGGTATGATTAGGGAAGAAAACGGGCAACTTAATGACTTGATTGTTAACCTCAGAACATACTTTGGGCAGAAAGGCTGGATGAGTTCTGAGAGATACTCTTGTCAGTATAGAAGACCATGTAAGGGGGCTTGATGGAAATGGCTTGGAGCTCTGACACTACGGGCTGAAGTGATGGCTACTAAAAAGATAATTTTCCAGGACAAGAATTTCAGTTCACAAGATGATGCAGGCTCAAAAGGGGGAAGGAACGATATGAAAACATAAAATTCAAATTCCAGGAGGAATAAGGTGTCTTCACTGGAGGTCTTATGTGAAAGGAACCTTTTAGAAAAGCCTTAGATAATTGGTGACCCATAATATTCAAACCATCGATTCCTAGATGGAAATTAGATATAGCAGCTAACTGTACTCGTACCGTAGCTGCCACTTCTCCTTTGTTGAAGATTTCTGTCAAGAATTGTAAGATAGAAGACAATGGTGCTTGATAAGGGTCAATGTTGTGGGAAGAAGTCCAAATGGAAAATCTCTTCCAGTTACTACGATACAATTTTCTGGTGGAAAGTCAACAAAATCTGTCTAGTGTCATGGGAAAGATTATAGAGCCTGGCTATGCGGGGAATTGGAGCAGCCAAGCAGTTAGCTTCACTGTCTGCAATGACGGGTGAAGATCCCCTGACGGATGTGTCAAGTCCAGAACTGGGTCCAGGATTAATGGATCTTCCAGAATATGATAAAGAAACAGGAACCAAATCTGCCAAGGCCAATGAGGGGATATGAGGATGATTGTCGGTCCCAGCGACTTTGCTTTCTCTAAGAGTTTGGATATCAGGGGACTTGGTGGAAATGCATAGAGGAGACCTGGGGCCAATCGTTGACAAGAGCATCCCACGGGAGTGACCTGACGTGGGAATTAGGGCAAAATAGCTTCTGAATTTGTTGTTGATGTGACTGGCGAAGAGGTCGCAGGAAGGCTGGCCCCATTTGCGGAAGATCCTGTCCGCAATCTCTTGTTTGAGGGACCATTCGTGGGGCAACAAGATTGCTCTGCTCAGTCTGTCTGCTATTACATTGGATTTGCCCAGGATGTGCATTGCCAACAGAAAGTGCTGGGATGACAGTGCCCACTGCCATACTCCGAGGGCTTCTCGGTAAACAGGAGAAGACTTGGTCCTGCCTTGTTTGTTCAGATACCAGACCAATGACATGTTGTCCGTCTGCATTGCAATTGTCCCTAGAGGAAGAGTCCTGAAAGTATTGCAATGCTAGAAGTACTGCTCTCATCTCCAGGACACTGATATGCAGATGCGAGTCTTGATCTGTCCATGTACCTTGGGCAGTCTTTCCCTGAACTAGCCCCCCCCAACCCTATCAGGGAAGCGTCCGTGGTCACAGTGGCAACTGGAGGGGGAAGCATGAAAGGACGTCCTATGTCCATGAAGAGACATCAACCACCACTGAAGTTTCTTCTTGCAGGAATTTATCAGGATCATGTGACTCAGTGGAAGTTCTTGGTAAGACCACTGCGTAAATAGAAGCCATTGAAGGATTCTCATATGCATCCTTGTTAAGGGGCTTGCTAGAATAGCTGTCGCCATCAATCCTAGAACTTTCAATACCTCTGCTGCTGGTGCTCTGTTCTTTGACATTAGGGACATGATGTGTTAGCGAAGAATAGAGATTCTTTCTGGCTTTGAGTGGTGGTTGAAGTGTCTAGTTCTGTCCCTATAAAAACGATATGCTGCAATGGCAACAAGGCAGACTTTTCGAAGTTGACTGTAATGTCTAGCAGATCGCAGTGTGTCAGAGTAGCCTCTCGCTTGAAGAAGTTGATGCTTGGTGGTGGAGGTAAGGAGTCAATCGTCTAGATACAGTAACATCTGGAATCCTAGACGCCTCAGGGTGGGCAGTGACTACTGCCATGCACTTGGTGAACACTCTGGGGGCTGTTAGTGAGACCAAAAGGCAGAGCTCGGAAATGATAATGATTGGCTCCCAGCAGGAAACGCAGGTGATCTCTGGATGGTCTGCCCATCTTATGTGGTACTACGCATCTTTGAGATCGATCAGACACATCCAATTGTCCTTCCCCAACAAGGGGAGTATTGACTGTAGCGTGACCATTCAGAACTTCTCTTTTCTCACAAATTGGTTGAGTCTGCTGAGATAAAAAATGGGTCTCGAGTCCCCAGTTTTATTTAAAACCAAAAAGGACCTTGAGTAAGTTCCGAATCTTGTCTGGTCTGCTGGGACTAGCTGGATGACTTTCTAGCAATCGGCATACCTCTACTGCTGCTTGTCCCAAGTGACTGGGTGGAACATCCGGGATTTTTTTGATGGGAAGAGGCTGGGTGGAGAATGGTATGAAATACCCTCTGGAAATGATACTTCATACCCATCTGTCATGTGTTATATTTAGCCAGGCTTTGGGGTACAAAGATAAGCGACCCCCGACTGCCTCCAGAGTAGGACAGCCGGGCCTCCCTTCAGGAGCGCTGGTAGGATTTACCAGATTAGTGATCTGTCACGCTGGTGTTGTGGACCCCCTCTGCCACGAGGGCAGGGTCTTCCACTGATACCCCTTCTGCCTCTGGAGGGAGGATCTCCATGTGCATCTTGGAAGGCTTCTTGGGCTTTCCAGAACTACATCTTTCCTTCCCTCTGACCTTTGGGAAAGGGTCGAGTGGGGGTGGAAAAACAGACTCCCGACGGCAGACTGTCTTTTCCTTCTTGCTCACACCTAGTCAAAGTCTCCTTCACCTTTGGCCCAAAGATGAGCAGTCAAATGGGGCATTAGTAAAAGAAGACTTGAAGGGTTCCGCAAAGGAACAGAGTCGCATCCAGGCATGCCTGCTGAGAGCGATTCCTGTACCTGCATCTCTACTTGAACCATCAGCTGTGTATGATATGAGACGCATGGACGAGATGACTATCGAATTGAGGGTAGAGTGCTGAGTGGCAATCTGTATCGGATACACTCGAAGCTGCAGCACCCTGAAGAGCATCTCCCAACTCCTTAAGGAGATCTCTCTGCAGTCTGGTAAAATGTGTCAAGTAGTTCAGTGATCTGAGTGAGAAAGTCGCTGAACTGAACATGCGTTTCCCGTATCTATCCATGATCCTAGATTCTGTATTAGGAGGATGGAAAGATGAGGAAGTCTCAGACATTTCCTTTTTGGTGTTTGCCGCCACCACCATGGCATCAACAGGGACTCCCTTGGTCAAAAAGGACTTATCCAAAGGGGCTGAAATAAACTTATTAGGCCTCTGAGGAACAGGTTCCATAGATCCTGGAGACTCCCACGCCCTACGAGAGACCAGATCCATAAGCTCATCCTATGGCGGAGATACCCAAGGGGTGGAAGGTTGAGACCCAAATGCTTTCCGAAGGAGAACAGACTCATCCTCAGTAGGGGTCTTGGACTGTCAATCACCCCTCTACCTAAAAATTTCAAGAATCTCCGCAAAGGAGATGTCCTCAGAGGGGGATCTGGGGGGCTCTTCTGATTCATCCAGGTCAGTGTAGAATGTGATAGACTCCTGGATGGAGTCCAAATGCCTCCTCTTGCATAATCTCTTCCTGGGAACCTCTTCAGGGGGAACTTCTGGAGAGGTCTCAGAAGAGCAGGGAGCACCCTGTGGGGCTACCTGAGGAACTGGGTCTCTATGCTT
>NC_056744.1:881544232-881661732 GCF_019279795.1 Protopterus annectens | reverse complement strand
TTTTCTTTTTGGGACCATTTGCCCTGAATGCACCTGTCTGTCATGTGCGCCCCCCAGGCGTAATCTGAGGCGTCTGTTGTGATGACTTGATTTGCTTGAGGCTTGCAGAATGGGAGGCCTGTGTTTGTTTGACATGCTTGGGCCCACCATAGAAATTCCTTTTGCAAACATGGAATTATTGGTATTATTGTTTCAAAACTGTGGCTGTGTTGAGACCATAGGTTTTTTAGGTACCATTGAAGTTTCCTCATATGCAACTTTGCACATGGGATTAAAAGAATGCAAGATGCCATGAAGCCCAGAGCCTGCAGGATTTTCCTTGCAGTAAGCCTGGTACAATTTGCTAGTATTTTGAAGTACTGAGTTAGATGCCCCTGTTTTTCTGGCGTAAGATAGGCCATCTGAGTGTTTGTGTCCAAGTTGGCACCCAGGAAAGTTATTTTCTGAGATGGTGTTAGCCTGGATTTCTCTTTGTTGATTGTGTATCCCAGAGAGTTCAGTAACAGTGTTGCATAAGCCAGATGATCCAGAAGTATGTGCTTGCTGTCCGCTTGGATCAGGCAGTCATCCAAATAAGGGTAACTTTGTATCCCTTGAAGTCTGCAGTAGGCAATTACGGATGCCTGGCATTTTGTGAATACTCTGGGCGCAGTAGATAAGCCAAAGGGCAATGCAGAGAATTGATAGTAGATTGAACCTGCAAAAAATCTGAGGTATCTTCTACAGCTTTGTCTGACTGGGACATGCAGGTATGCCTCCTTGAGGTCCAATGTTACCAGCCAAAACTCCTTAACCAGCATGGGAAGAAGCTGCTGTAATTTGAGCATCTTGAATTTTGGTACGAGCAAGAATGTGTTTAGGATGGATAAGTCCAAAATGGATCTCCAGTCGGTTCCTTTCCTTGGTACTAGAAATAGCCTGGAATAAAAACATTGGCCTTGTTCGTGAGTAGGTACCTCTTGAATAGCTTTCATGTCTATGAGCTTTGAAATTTGTAGTTGTGCCTCTGCCCTTTGATTGTGTGGCAGATTTGGCATGCCTCTCATTTTTGGTAGTGTGTGAAAATGAAATCTGTAGCCTCGGTCTATAACATCCAGGATCCATTTGCCTGTTGTGACAATATGTCAATTTTTTATAAATAATGCCAGCTTTCCTCCCAAGGGTGCTGCCAGCTGAGACTTGCTTGGCATGGAAAGGAGGAAGTCATTGGGTTTGTTTCCTATATTGTTGTGCACTGTCTTCGCCACCTCTTGGTGCTGGAGTTTGCCATTGCCTGCCTCTATATGATCCTTGTGATTGACCTCTGCCCCTTGAGCGCCTGTATCTACCTCTTTGGGGCTTGTCCGTGGCTGGAAAGGACCAGTTTTTAGAAGGCCAATTTCTGCTAAAACGTGGTGGTTGAACCTGTAGAAAAGCTTTGACAGACTGCATACATTTGGCTTTTTCTTCCATTTTTCATAGTATCTCCTCAGCATTAGTACCAAATATCACATCCTTTTGTAAAGGAGCATCTAGTAGTTTAGCTTTCACATGATCAGGCAAGATTTGTTCCCTAAGCCATGCATGTCTACGAATAACTGATCCTGTAACAGCAGCTCTACTTGAGGCCTCTAGGGCATCATAGCCACATTGTAAGGTGCGTTTACCCACTTGTTCTGCACTATGCATCATATCCTGCAACTCCTTCAAATCTGGTTGTTCAGGTTGAGACATTTTATTTCTTAATTGTGACAACAGAAACTGCTGATATTTAAGCATATGAAACTTGACAATTTAAGGCCCTCATGGCTAGGGTGGCCGAGGTATACACCTTTTTTCCCCCACCTTTCTAAGGATCTTGACTCTCTTTCGGAAGGTAGTGGATTCTTAGCAGTAGAGGCCTTCATTCCCTTGGGGCCTTGAGAAATGGTTTCAGGGTCAGCATTATGGCCTTTGTACAGAAATTGGTGAGAGTTAGGAACTCTGTAGTACCTATCAGGCTTGACTGGGGCAGGAGGCAGGGAATCCGGATTAAGGCAAGCCTCCAAATAAACATCATCCAGTATATCCAGGACAGGAGGTATCGCCAGAGGTCTGTGTTGAGGTAACAGAAGAAATTCCCTAAGTCTTTTCTTGGAATCAGAAAAGTCTTGGCCTTCCCAATGGAAGTGCTCCCTCAAGGTGTGCAAGGTTTACCCAAAGGAAAAATCCTCAGGAGGAGATACAGAAGGAATGGACTGCTCTGCATCAGAATCTTCAAAAGGGTTGAAGGAGTGTTCCTCTACATCAGAATGATCTGAAAAAATGGAGCCCTGATCAGAAGAGGGAGAATCTTCCTCCACTCTGGGTCTCTTGTCTGGAAGGGGTTGGGAACCCCTGATAAGAGTAATTAAATCCTCAGCCATTTTAAGCATCTGCTTTTTAGGCATGGGGCCTGGAGATGGGCCCTGTGCAACAGGCCTCTTGGGATGCCTGGCTGATTTGGAGTTAGTAAAGGCCTTAATGTAAAAGGAAGATGAGGGTCTAAAGACATCATGGGTGGAAGTGGACCTGTCCACATTAGGAGGTTCAGCGCTCACAGTGGCTTCAGTGGTTGTAGTCTGGGTATGGGCCGAGGTACCCAAGACCCTGCCAAAGAAGTGTCGTCTGTAGTCAGGGACTGCATAGGAGTCTCGCTGAGAACCGGACCACGTGTAGCCTGTTTTGGCGTGGTGTCGGTGGGGACCGCGGACCTCGCGTGTTGGTCCTTGTCCTTGAGTTTTTTGGACAAAACGGTAGTCTGAGTCTCCGACGACATTTTATAATCAAAGGCTTTACCGAAAAAATGTTGGGCGAACTCCGCCCGACGCTTAATAGTGCACTTATTGAAAGTAGCGCAAAAGCGACAGCCCGAGACGTCGTGGTCTGGGCCTAAACAAGGTATGCAGAGGGAATGGAAATCCTTATGCGGTATTTGCTTCCCACAAGAAATACAATTATTAACTTTTTCTGACATCGGTCTGAGGCAAGAAAAGTTTCCCCAACAGGGTACTTAGCTTTAATGAAGACTTCGGTTTCCAATTTTTCGTAAATTCAGGAGCTGGCCGACCGGCACTTGCGAACTGCTTCTGCTTCAGGCACCACGCGGCAAAAAAGACTGAAGAATATGGCGTCGGCTGTGTCTTGCATACCCCTGTCGCACTGACGTCAGGAAAGAAGGCGACGACAACCGACGCCGGACCTAGACTTTGGAATTCGGCCGACCGAGGACCCGCCTGACGGCAGAGAACCCATCTGTGATTACTGCAGCTGTATGCACGATGAACATCTCCGCACTGATGTATCAAATAATGGCAAATCCCCTGATCTAGTTTCCATTCATGAGAACCTGCCATGGTCCTGCTCAGCTTTTTTATTACACAATTTTTCTCTGACGGAATATAGGGTGCCTGTAAAGTGAGACTGTGCTGTGAAGCTGTATCCAAAGCTAGTATGACTAGTCCACAAAGGGGGATGACCTGGTTCCCCCTTCCTTGTTGATTTACCACGACAGTGGTATTATCTTTAACAGCTTGGAGAGGTTCTGGGGATCAAAAATGTTTCAGAAAGTAGAGTACCTTGTTCAGGGCAAGCACCTCCTTGATATTAATGTGCTACCATCTGTCCCTGATGTTCAGCACACCCTTGTACTTTTATCCCATCTGTAACTACTCCTGAAGCAAGTCCAAGGCATTTGTGGTGAGCGACTGCTTTGGAGTAGGGAGGGAGAAGTGGACACCTGGATTTAAGGATATCTGTTGTCTTCATTTAATGATTTCTCTTCTGACAAACACAAGCACTGAGATAAGAAAACATAAAGGGTGTTGGTGCTGGGAGCACAGAGATTTCAGATACCACTGTCTCTTTCTCTCCCTCGCGTGGAATCTTACCAGGGGTATCATGAGAATTAAAGATGCCATGACACCCAAAATACTGAGGTATTCCCTCACAGTGACTTAAGTCAGAGTGGAAAACCTTAGAAATAGATCTACAGTCCTATTTTGTTTTCCTGTGAACAGGTAGAAAAATTGTTTGATCTGGAGGATGAGGAATTACATTCTGAAAAGGAGGAATTTCCTCCCACTCCTACTTGTAACCTTGAGGAATGACTTTCAGAACACATATGTCTGAAACTATCTGTTGTTGTCAAACAGAAAAATGAAGGATTCAAATTTTCTGGATATTGAAAAAAGAGGCAAAGTTGGGAGGGTGTCACAAAGCCTCTTGAACAGTCAGTACTGGCTTTGGAAAGTTTGTGACATCTTTGCTATTTTTCTTCTTAAACGTCAGTTTACCTGCATTTTTTGAGACTGTTTATTCTGTTTTTTTCCTAAATTGGATGAGGAGATAAAAAAATCAAATGGAAAACACGGAAGGGGTGGAGCTAGAAAATCCTAACATTTCCTGGATCCGCTTGCCCTTTTCATCACATTTTTGTAAACATCTTTATTGAATTATCACTTGCAACATAAGCAAACTTACATTTATATAAATTAATCAAACCATACTAAACAAGTTAATATTTAAACATATATTACATTTATTGCTCTATATCATATAATCAAAGCAACATTATAAATAGCTCAATTCCTGTCTTCTCAAACTTAATTCCTCCTCCAAATCACTCTTCTGTACGTATTGCGCCCACAATTCCCACTTTTTCTATGTAATTTAATCCCACCCTTTTCTAATCTTTCATATTGGCTACAATATTCAGTACTTTGTTTAGACTTTTATTTCCATTTTCTACAAATTTTTTTGACAAGTCACCAGAATTAAACTTAACAAGGCCTTACTATGTCTAAGCAATTTAAGTTCCTGTATCCCAATTGAAAAAAATGCCCTCCATTACACTCATTTGCTCATCCAGTATTACTGACAGAGTACTCTGCTTGGAATAATTAAAATCTGTCAATCCAATTACACTGACAGAACATATGCTCACCGTTGTCTATTTCACTAATTATACCTCCAACAGTTGCCAGTTACCTGAGGAAAAATTCTTTGAAGCCTGCTTGCGGTATAAAAGTATCAGTGCACACAAATTTGTCAAAAATCCTAGATCTTCATGATTGTGTTACACATTTGGGGCCATACACATGTCCTCCCATTGTTTATTTGCAAATTGCTTATCTAATCTCTTTTCCTAACATTTTTTGACTTCCTTTGATTGATTGCTATTGTTATTGTGTAATATCTTATATGCCCTACTAATAATCCCTTGTTTAACTGCAGTTTCTGGTCTAGACTTGTCTATACTCTGTTTTCCATATCAAAGATTATCAATCTCTAGCCTGCAATCCAAATGTCTTATTGGCCTCTTCCTATTCTCTAATCTTTTTCTCTCTAATTATTTGATCCCAATACCTTGGTTCATTTACCAGCTTCCTCTAGTAAATTCCTGCTCCCTCTTACCTATTCTCTTTTCCCCTAACTGCAGTAATACCTACTGGTAGACGCTCCTTTCTTCATTCCCATGTCGGTTTACTTCTTAGTACAATTTCTGCTACTTTAAGAATGTAACATTCTATAGGACTGTTGTTCTCCTTAAGGATCTGCACCCAAAGTCCCAGTCTTTATTTTTTGAATTACCCCCTGCTTTATTTCATCCCTTTCACTTTGAAAAGCAACTTTCTGCTTGCATTATGTATAACCATCTTAACTGTGTAGCTCTAAAATATCCCTTCAAATCAGGTAATCCTAAGCCTCTTTGTTCTACTGGGAGAATTAACTCATACGTCTTGACTCTTGCCCTCTTCCCCTCCCAGATAAAATCGTTCAAATCTTTATTAATTACTATCCACAACTTTTCCTCTAGTTGATAAAAATATGTATGACCTGTGTGTAAAACTAAAGGAACTAAAATTATTTTATTGGTTCTATCCTGCTATCATATGCAAGAGCTTTGAGTTTCTCGGTTTTTCTTTTATCTTTCGTTTAGTCTCTAATAATTTAAGGAATGTATAATGGAAATTATTGGGAGGTATTTGGAAAGATAGAAAGTACTCCATAATTTATAGATAGTGATCGGGATAAAATGAAATTGGAGTTTAAAAATAGGGTGGAAATAAAATGAGATCTGGTTAAGGGCAACATCCCTTTATTTTCTGCTGCCTAAGTCAATATGACAAAAGTTGTTGTGCTCTGGAGTTATCAAAAATCAGTTGCTTAACAGTAATTTTTCTCAACTCATGCATATTATCCAGGTGTTCCCTTAAATTCTCTTTAGTACTCAGAGATTTCTCCTCTTCTAGTTCTGTGATATTCCCCATATTCTGTACTACATTAACCTTTGTCAGCCCCTCTAAATAATTCTTGTTACTTCTTAACCAGATCTCATTTTATTTCCACCCTATTTTTAAACTCCACTTTCATTTTATTCCGGTCACTATCTATAAATTATGGAGTACTTTCTATCTTTCCAAATACCTCCCAATAATTTCCATTACACATTACTTAAATTATTCTCTTTTTAACAGCTAGGAAGGGAAGCACCAGTGTCATCGTTCCTTTGTTACCCTGTATTTGTAGTTTAGTAATTAATGCTGCATGAGCAGAAATAGTAATTGGATGGGTGTCTAATCTTTCAATTAAATGCACATGTTCCTGTCAAATATAATTTCTGTCTAGTCTAACCCAGTTATTATACCTTGGGGAATGATACGCAAATTTGCTCCAAGTTCCTACCACTGAACTAGTCTTCCATACCAAATATTTTTATAAATTTCTTCAGAAATCTACTCTGTTTTATTACATTTTCCCTTACAGACCCCAGATACATGCTCATTGGTGCAAATCAAATTTCTAGTCTTCACCAACAAAGAATATTCTCTGATGAAACCTAATTATTTTTTCCCAGAATTTTCTTAAGCTCCACTGTAGCAGTTTTATTTAGAATATAAATACATGTCAGGGTAATCCTCATCCCTTGCTAGTAGCCCCTTACTAACAAAAATCTGCCATTATCTTTTTTCCCCTCTTCAAACACTACTGGAGCTCCTCTAGCAATTAATACAAGTATTACTCTTTTCCTTTATCCCGGACATTCTGCTGAATATCCATCTTGAAAATCCTTTCATTATCAAATTCTCATGCTCAATTCTTGCCAAATATGTTCCACAGCATTGCTATTTGTACTCTATTTTTTAATATTTAAATATTCTTTCCACTTTGTCTACGTCTGTGAAAATGTTTATATTCCAAGATAACATGGAAAGTGCCACTATTACGTTAAGAAGTCATTATTCCCCTCTATTATACATGGCAGCTTTTTAAATTTCGGTTTCTTGCTTTAATGATACAAGGCACCAACTAATGTTTAATGGGTAAATCCTTTATACAGTTTTTTTCTTAGCAACATTGGAACCCATGTCACAATTTACAAGACATTTTGCTTTAATAAAAACCATAAAAAAAAAAAAAAAAAAAACACACACACACACCCCAGAACACCCCCATAACCTATTAACTTAATATGTACATCTTCAAATAATGAAGTTTCTATAAGAACATTTGTCTCAAATAAACACAGGCCTTAACAGACCTGGTATTGAGGTTATCCATGTTAATAAGCATGTTATTGTCTGTTTTTTAAATACACCAATTGGTGTCTGTCTTTATTTTTTATTTTTATTCCCCTTCCAGATGTGAAAACAACTTGCATTCATTCAGAAAACTTTTTTCATTGAAGAAACCAGCATTTCATCTTTTAACTGCCCTTTCACCTTGTCTCCATGAAACAAAACAAAGAATGTCATCCTCTGCTGCAGCCTGAAAGGCAAGATGAAACATTTATTGATAAAGAAAAAATAAATCTCATTATATTCAGTGTTCACATATTTGTTTCCACTTAAAACTTGGCACTGGATTAAGCTAAGGGTCTAAAACCAGACACTCCCATATGCAAAGTAAGGGAATAAATATCAGCTCTACATACATTATGATCTGTGTACTCTTGCACCCTATCCACTACCTCAACAACCCAAGATTACAGCCTGATAATTAAAACATGCTTTTTGTCTAGCCTTTTTCTTTTTGCACTGTAATGCCTACATTCTTAATACTAAAACAAGAAAGAAAGAGAAGATGAGAAAAAGAAAAGGAATCTGTTTCCCCAAAAGTTTAACAAAGCCAACAAAAGTTCACTCTTTCTACCTTTTCTTACACATCTATATTTCATAAATATGACTGATGCTTTGCAGTCTCACATTTATTTACTAATTTTCTTGTTGTTGGTCTCTTCTCCCCAACTCCTTTGAGTAAACTCCTGTGTTTTTCTTGGTGTCTCAAGCATTTTATTTTGGAACAAAGGAAAAGGTTTCACTGGCAAAAATCTGTGTGCGCTTTATCATCAGATGAGAAGTAGAGTCTACTTCAGCTCAGCGGCTTTTTGTTGGACAAACCTTTGTATTTCTTTCTTTGCCTGTTCTGCATAAAAAAAAATACTTCAATCTTCCTGGAAAACAAATATCCTTAAGACAGCTGGATACAGCAGTTTGAATCCTACACCTGTTTCTCGACATTCTCTCACTACTGGAATAAACGTGTTACTCTTCAGCTTGGAGTACAGTGAATAGTCATTTTCCACAAACACTACTTACTGTCTCCAAATTTTAACACTTTGTCCTTTTGCCACAGTTTTGCCAAGATAAACTCTCTCTGCTGGTAGGTTTGCATCTTTACTAATACAGGTCATGGCTGCTTTCTTATGGCAAGATTTGGAGCATACACACAATGTGCTCCATCAATTAACACTTGCTGCTGTGGAATACCAATCCAGTTATTTAGTTAAGCCTTCATAAAATTAATACTGTCTGCTACTAATAGTTTTTTTCCAGTACAGAAGAAAATCTCAGATTTTCACTACATCTTCTGCCCTCTAATTCTACCATTTTTTTTTTTTTGAAAATCTCATCTTGAGCAGTCTCATACTCAGCCTTTCATTTCAACACCTCGTTTTTGCAGTTTGATCAGCTCATCCACATAACTTTAAATCTTCTTCCATTGTTTCAAGCCTTTTGAGTATATAATCCTTCAGTGTTTTATTTTAATCAGTTCTGAGTATATCTAACTTACTTCTCCTCTAGATTACTGGAAGTCATGGCTTGCACCAAAAGCTAAAGCTTGAACTGCTTTTTGTTGAACAGCTGCAGCATTCTTCCCAGAATATTTTCTTCACCTTTTCTAGTTAATTTCTTTCAGGTTCTCATACTTTCTTCTCTGCTGGCTTCCCGACAGTGTACTTAACTAGACAGTTACTAAATTTACTAAAATGTTTCTGGCCTTTGTGTTTAAGTTTCTCTTTTTTTGCGCTGGGAGAGATTAAGTTAACCTGTAGATCAGTGTACCGCTATCTTGGAAATGCCTTTTATCACACTTTTTGATCACCTCTTTAGCAGAGGGGACAAATATTAAACTATCAAATGGTGAATTTAAAAACTTTTTATCTCTCAGGTTCTGAGAAAGCAGCCATGCAAACCTCATCAAAACAGTACCACAGTGCGGGAAGAACTAACAACAGAGTCATACACACATTGCAAACAAGAGTATTGATCTGTGCAATAAACCAAGTTATTTCCCCCTTCCATATGAAGAAACTGCAGATAAAACAGTCTTCATACTTTCATAATTTTTCATAAAAACCTAACATGAGCCTGACCATTCATAATTCTGAAAATCAAAGTTACAGAAGTAAACATTTTTTCCGCACCTGCCAAAAAAGCTCCCATCCTTATCAGAAAGAGTAGGACTGGAATGAACTAGGTGCTTAGCAGCACTGGGATCAACTAGAGCTATAAGCCTCTAGGTAAAGCTGGGTAATAGTGCATAAAATTTTAAAGACCGAGGAACGTTATACATTCTATCTTCCTTTTCAAGGACAGCTGGCCGACTACCATCAAAAACTGCAGACAGTAATACACATCTTCTAAATCAAACAGAAGAGGAGGAATTGGTGTAGGATCTGGAAAATCCTTTGCCAACAACTTGTAATATATTCCGAGGGACTAAGAAATCTCAGGTGATCACCCATTGAAAACACTGGCACATTCTAGCAATAGTTTCAGGAAAAAGAACCCTCCTTAGGGAGAAACAGAAAAGTACAGTTGTGTACACTTACCATAAATGCAGATGTTCGAGTGTATTCACTGATGCAGTCATTACATTTGTGTTATCTGCTTGCAGGCAACCCTCAGTCGGCCTGAATAACAAAGTCTTGGGTCCTGCGTCGGCTGCTGTCCCTTCTTCCATGACGTCAGGTCGTCAAGGGTATAAAACATGCAGCAGACGCCATTACATCAGTTTATCTTGCCCCAGATGTCAGGTGCCCCCCTAATGGGAAGCGATTAAATATAAAAAGTACAACGATATACCTGCAACAAAAAAAGCAAATACACCAAAAAGGCTTTTAAGCATAGTAAAGGCAAGTAGATGTATAGTAAAAAGAAGTTAGGGGGCTGTTGGGAGGATAACCAGGACTGCAACACAGTGAATACACTCAAGACATCTACATTTACGGTAAGTGTACACAACTGCATTATGTTATGTTTCACTGTTACAGTCATTACATTTGGGTAGATTCCCAAAGCTATGGTTGGGAGGAGGAATTTAGATAGCATTAGGGCCAGCTATAAGGCCCTGCAACACTGCAGTGGCAAAGCCAGCTCTGGATTTAGAGAAAATTGGCAAATGATAATGCTTGGTGAAAGTATGTACAGAACTCCAGGTAGCAGCTTCTAGTATTTGCCTGGTAGGGACGCCTCTGAGAAAGGCTGTAGAGGTAGATGCAGCCCTGGTGGAGTGAGGTCTGATTCCCTGGGGGATAGGTTTTCCATGGTGCTTATAGCATAAATGAATGCAATGGCTTATCCATTTAGAAATGGTTTGCTTTGAAATAGCCTTCCCCTCTGCCCCTGCAGCAAATGCCACCAGGAGTTCAGATTTCCTTTGAGGTTTAGTCCTGTCCAAGTAGAATCTAAATTGTCTGTGCACATCTAAGGAATGCAGTATCTGTTCCCCTTTATGCTGTGGATTGGGAAAGAAGGTTGGCAAATGAATGGACTAATTAAGAGCCACACTGGCTACCACCTAGGGCATGAAGGATGGATTGGTTCTCAGGGACACACTGTCCGCATGAAAGATGATGAAAGGCTCCACTGCCATAAGGGCCTGTAATTCAGATACTCTTCTAGCTGAAGTGACTGCTAAAAGGAAAGCGGTTTTCCAAGCAAGAATATAAGTCTGAAGTAGCAGCTGGCTCGAAAGGAGGTAGAGTGAGTTTCTCAAAGACAAAGCATGTCCCAGGCTGGGGTTGGAGCTCTCCTGGGTGGACTCAAATTTTTGGCCCCTCTGAGGAACTGCTTAGGCAGTGGATGAGAGAAGAGGGGAGGTTCTGTGTTATAATGAGCTGAAATGTTAAGTATTGTAAAATTTGGGGTAAATTGGGCGCTGCTGTGCTCATCCCTTGAGACTGGTTCCAGGCACAGAATCTTTCCCATTTTTCAGCATAAGATTTTCTAGTATTAGGCCTCCTTGCCTCAAATTATATCCATCACAGGTTTGCTGAGAGATGGTAAAGGAGAGATTAAGTAATTAGCCAGGCTGCAAGGTTCAGTGTTAGAAGCTGAGGGTGTAGAATCTGGTTCTGCTGCTGAGACAGCAAGGAAGGAGTCTGAGGCAGGTGCCATGGAGATGACCTTGACACACTGTGCAGGAGGGGGTATCAGTGTTGGCGTGGCCAGTCTGGAGCAATCAAAATCATGCTTGGTTTGTCCTGTTTGATTTTTAGTAGTAATTTGGAGAGCAAAAGCAGGGGTGGGGGGGCATAGACAGATAGGTTTTTCCAGCTGAAGGACAGAGCATCCACTTTCCAGGCTTGTTTGTGGGGAGTCCTTGTGCAGAATTTGTGCAATTGGTAGTTATGGGGAAGAGGCAAACCGGTCTATATCTGGGCTCCCCCATTTGCTTGTCAACATGTTGAAAATCCTTGGTTCCAGTTTCCATTCCTATAGGTCCATGAGGTTTCTGCTTAGTCCGTCTGCCAGTGTATTTAATTTTCCTGGCAGGAATTGAGCTTGTAGGTGCACTTGGTAGCTCAAGGCTGTGTTCCAAAATGCCATGACTAGTCTGAAGAAGGGGTAAGAATATCTACCCCCCTGCTTGTTTATGTACCACATATAACAGTGGTGTTGTCCGTCTTTACCATTAGTTGTCCTGGAAGAATGTGGTCCTTGAAGGCTGTCGGAGCATTCTGTATAGCTAACATTTCTTTTTGATTGCTATGCAGGTGCATTTGACTTGGGTTCCATTTGCCCTGTATGCACTTCCCTGCCAGGTGAGCCCCCCATGATGCATCTGTTAGGGTTTGGGTGGCAGAGGATGGTGTGAAAGGTAGTCCCTTGTTTTGGTGGCAGGCCTCTGCCCACCAAAGGAACTCTAGGCGTAGGCAAGGTATGATAGGAATCATTGTTTCTAGGTCTTGAGAATGTTGACAACATAGGCTTTTTGGATTCCTCTGTAGTTTCCTCATATGCAGTCTTGCATATGGAATTAGAAGAATGCAGGAGTTGCAGTATTTGTCTTGCAGATAGCAGGGTTTTTGTGGCCACCTGTTTGAAGTAGGTTGTCAAATAAATTTGTTTCTCTGGTGTGAGGTTGGCCATCTGGAAGTTGTAATCAAGTTAGCTCCCAAGAATATAATTTGTTGACAGGGTACCAGGTATGATTTCTTTTCGTTTATGGTGTACCCCAGACAAGTTAGAACCTTTTGTACCAAGGCCAGATGATTCAAAAGTATGTCCTGGATTTCAGCCTGAATTAGACAATAGTCCAGGTATGGGTATATTTTAATATTTCTTTGCCTGCAAAATGCAATAACTGCAGCCAGGCACTTGGTGAATACCCTGGGTGCAGTAGATAAGCCAAAGGGCAGTGCAAAAAACTGACAGTGTGTGTAGCCTGCTTTGAAGCTTCGGTATCTAATGCAAGATTCCCAGATTGGGATGTGCAGGTATGCTTCTTTTAAATGTAGTGTTGCCAACCAGGCATCTTAAACTAGCATAGAAGTAATTGGTGAAGACTCAGCATCTTGAATTTTGGAATCTCCAAAAAGGTGTTTAGAGTAGACCGGTCCAGGACGCCATGAATCGTCTTTTCTGGGTTCCAGGAAAAGTCTTGAGTAGAAACCTTGTCCCTTTTCCTCTTCTGGTACCAGCTGAATAGCTCCCATGCTCAAGAGGGAAAGTACTTGTTTTTGGGCCTCTGCCCAGTGATTTGGGGGTAGGTCTGGCCACCCGCTTGGTGTTGGCAATGTGTGGAAGTGAAATCTGTATCCCTGGGACACTATATTTAAAACCCATTTGTCCTGGGTAATGAGTTCCCAATTCTTTGCATGAAGAGCAATCTTTCCTCCCAAAGGGGCAGTCAGTTGATAAGTGCTTGGAAATTTTAAAAGGAAGTCTTTGAGACAATTTACCATAGGGGGGAGTCTTATTCCCAGATTTAGAAATGGAGGCCTCCCCACTGCTTAGTTCTGTGTCCCCTGGGACTGAAACCTGGGGTTTTTGCTGTGTCTGGGTTTGGCTTGAGAAGACCTGGAAGGGGCTGGAAAGGACAAATTCTTAGTAGGCCAGTGCCTACTAAATCTAGGAGGCTGAACTTGTATATATATATAAAAAAAAAAAAAAACAGTTTGCATAGATTTAGCTTTATCCTCCATCTTTTTAAGAACTTCCTCAGCCTTGTTGCCAAACAGGCGGTCCTGATTTATAAGAGCATCCAACAATTTAGATTTAACATGATCAGGCAAAGATTGCTCCTTAAGCCAAGCATGCCTTCTGAGCAGACACCCAGTAACAGCAGCCCTGCAAAAGGCCTCTAATGAATCAAAACCACATTGCAAAGTATGTTTTCCAACTTGTTCAGCAGAATGCATTAAATCCTGTAATTCTTTATTTTCCACAAAGTCAGGAGGAATCAACATCATTGTCTGTTTAATCAGTCCAATAGCATGTTGCTGATACTTTAACATATGAAACTGGCAGTTTAAAGCCCTAATGGCCAAGGTTGCAGAAGTGTAAACCTTCTTACCACATATCTATCCAGCGCCCTGGAGTCTCTATTAGAAGGGGTAAGATTTTTAGCAGTAGAAGCCTTAATGTCCTTGGGTCCCTGTGAAATAGTCCCTGGATCTGCAATAGGATTTTTAAAAAGGAACTTGTGGGACTTGGGGACCCTGTAGTATCTATCAGGTTTTCTGGGAGCAAGAGGCAGGGAATCAGGGGCCAAACTAGATTCCAAAAAACATCATCCACAATGTCTAGTACAGGAGGAATAGCTAAAGTTCTAGGTTGAGGTAGGAAAAGGAAATCCCCAAGCCTCTTTTTTGAATCAGAAAAATCCTGGCTTTCACAGTGGAAATGCTCCCTTAGAGTATGTCAGGTTTCCCCAAAAGAAAAATCCTCAAGAGGAGAAGCAGAGGGAACGGAGTCCTCTGCATCAGAATCTTCATAAATAGATAACGGTAAATCCAGATCATCAGAAGAATCAGAAAAAAAACATAATCCTGATCAGAAGATTCATAACTTCAGTTCTAGGCCTCTTAGAGAGGGGAGGGGCTGGCTACCCCCGATTAGAATTATTAGATTTTCAGCCATTCTTATCATTTGTTTTTTTAGGCATAGAGGCCTGAGCATGTGGCCTGGGCGTCAGTTTTTTAGGCATGGATCGAGATTTAGGCCTAAGTAAAGAAGTAGGCCTGAATACACCCTCAGAAGCAGGTGCCTGCACAGCGGCTCCAGACCCATCCAAGGCAGAGACATCCGCGGGTTCCATAGTTGAAGCATCTCGCAGCATACCGGACTCCGAATGGGGGTCAGTAGAGGCCTGCAATCAGAAGTAGCAGGTATCAGGGGCTGCAAAAGCGCCTCACTGAGTACCAGCGAATTGGCAACTGGCTTAGGAGAAGCGTCGTCGGCAGTTTTAGACCTTGATGGCCTGTCTCTGTCTTTATCTTTGCGTTTTTTTCAGAATCCCAGTAGTCGGGTGGCTAACAGATGACATTTCTGGATAATTAAACAGAGAACCAAAATATTTAGAAGCAAAAATATACAGACGATGGATAGTGCGCTGATTAAATAAAGCAAAAAACTGACAGCAAGGTACGTTGTGGTCAGGGCCTCGGCAAGGAATACAGTACGAATGAAAATCTTTATGAGGCATTTGCTTTCCACAAGTAATGCAATTATTAACTTTTATTGACATCGGTAAGGAGCAAGAAAAGGTTGCCCCAACGGGGTACTTGGCTTTAGTTGAAGACCGGTTCTGAAACTCAAAAACGAAAATTTTTTGAGTCGGCCGACCAGCACTTGCGAACTGCTTCTGCTTCGGGCACTGCACGGCAAGAAAGACTGATGTAAATGCGTCAGCTGCATGTTTTATACCCCCGATGACCTAACGTCATGGAAGAAGGGACAGCAACCGACGCAAGACCCAAGACTTTGTTAATCTGGCAGACTGTGGGCTACCTGCAAGCAGATAACCCAAATGTAATGACTGCAACAGTGAAACACTAAGAACATATGAGCTGTCCTTGGAATCAGAAATCTGAGGAAAAAACATTATCTGTCCCTGCATTTTCCTATTCAGTTTCAGAATCTTGAATCTCTTCAGAAAGAATGTTATCCCTCTTTCTTAAACATCTTTATTAAAACTATCATGTAGGACATAGACAATGTTACATTTATATAAATGAAAAACAAACAACTGACACCACTTTAGCTGCAAACACTATACATCACAGATACCACTGAAACAATTGCAGTTGCAAACATTAAACATAACTTATAATCTATCCAGTCATTGTCAGTTAAACATTATATGGCTCATTCAAATCCTCCCTCTTAAACCTCATTCCTTTTCTGCATATATTGTTCCCACAATTCCCATTTTCCTATGTAGTTTCTCCAGTCCATTTTCTAAAGATCCCTATTCTAGTTTTATCTCTGTTACTATAGTCACAACTTCTAGTAAAGTTGGTCTAGGCTTTGATTTCCATTTTCTAGTAATTGCTATTTTGGCAGCCACCATAATGAGACTCAGCAAGACTTTACTATGTCTAGGCAATTCTGATTCCATATCATAGCTCAAAAAAAAATCATCTCCCCAGTCAATGCAATCCACTCACCAAGCTTTTCCGAAAGAGTGGTCTGCAGGGAATCCCTTAAGTCTGCCAGCTCATTCTCCCAAAAAATATGTTCCCAGCCACCTCTTTCTTGCCTGTCATGCCTCCAACATTTGCTATCCATCCAAGAAAAAAATTCTTTGGAGTCTACATGGGGTATAAGATACCTATGTAAACACTTTGAGACAAAGATCCTAAACCTTCTAGACTTGGTTGCATATTTGGAAAATATGCATACATCTGTTATTGTCTCTTTGTGAATTGCTTATCAGTCTCTCTTCCCAATCCATTCTGAGCTCCTCCGAGTCTTATAATTATCATGCAATATTTAGATGTTCTACTAATTATTCCTTTTTTACCTGCAGCTTCTGTTCTATATTCTATTAAAAACTCTACCAGTGCTGGTCTTTTATTTTTTTTTCTATTTCTCTTTGCCTATACTCTGATATCAATTCTTTTTCTCAATTTTTTTTTTTATTTTTCAAATACATTTGAATTAATTCCATGGTATTTATACATAACCTCTTAAATAACTATGTAGACTATTTACATTAGCCTGACACTATAACAGATCTTAATCTATACAATTACTTTAAAAGTATATCCAATCCTTTATCAGAGTGTCTGATCAATAACTGTATAGTGTCAATCAACGATAAGACTTTTCCCCAAGGGTTGTTGATACATGGCTTTGTACATATTCTTAGTTCTTAAATTTTAATTTCTAATAATGCCGTGGTCTTCAGTAGGCTGTATAAGTCTTCCAAAGTTGGTATTGTGTTTGTATTCCATCTTCTTGTTATACACTTCCTTGAAATTGCAAGTATAGTCCATACTACACACATGTTTGACCTATTCAAATGAGGACCTTTGTTCACATTTAATAATACAAGAGCTTTAGTGAATAAAATGATTCATTAAATAAAGCTTGTAGAAAGTTATTAATACCATTCCAAATGGCTTAATTTTAACAATCAAAGAAAATGTGCTTCCAATCTGCACTGTTGTCCTTGCTCACATCTCCCAACACATTCCTTTTATGGAAGAACTAATTTTACTGATTCTATCTTGGGTTAAGAACACTCTGTGCAAGCATTTCCAATTAAAAACTTTCCAGTATTGAGTAAAGGATGGTTATTTTATCGATGAAATATTTGTTTATCTTCAGTTAACTGTACTGAGTGTCCTTTTGTTAGATATTTCCAATATGAGGTTTTGGGTGTTGTTTTATAGTTTACCAATATTTTGTAAAATTTTGAAGTATCGTTTCCTATGTCAAAGTCATTATATATGATTTCATATATGCATTTTGTAAATTTAGGTATTTCTTTAAATGAAGAATTGTCAATTACTCTACTTAAATCTTGCGAATATGACAGAATACTCTGTAGTGTTATAGCCAGTCCTGTTGTGGAATTTTGTATGTTGTTTGTATTACTTGCATATCTATAAAACTTTTAGTTTGTTGATACATTGGAGCCAACAAACAAATCCTTTGTTCCTAAGAATTAATAAATTTCTCTATATATTTTATGTAGAAAGTTCTTTCGGACTATAAATGGTGTCAAATAATCAAACCAGATTTTTTAAATCTATATTTGCATTAATAATTTTCCTAAATGAGTCAGTGATAATTAATCATAAGAGATTTAGTGAGTTTAGTTATGTTAAATTGCATACTAATACATATGTGCCATGGCAAATTGTTTTTATCTGTTATTTGAAATTTTTTTTGTAAATCAAATTAATTTATTGATATTACAATTAGCAATTCTTTCCAACTTGCAGAGTAATTTGGACTTATCCATTCGGAGATTGTTTTAGATAATGATGCTTTTACATATGTTTCTATCAGGAAAGTTTAATCCTCCCTGTATCCATGGGCTAAATGTTGTTGTTGTCTCTTTCGGCTTTTCCTGGTTAGGGGGTCGCCACAGCGGAACTCCGGTCCGCTAATGATTGGCAGTAGATTTTTACGTGCCGAGTTGCCAGCTCTGACGCACAACCTTCAACGAAGGTACGCCCATTCACGCATGTCTCCACACAGAAGATGCTCTAGCTGAGAATCGAACAGGACAACGTCGTACTGAGAGTCAACAACGCTACCGCAGCATCACCACGGCAGTTCTAAGATGTATTAAAGCTATTCTGCTTCTTTTGGGAAACCATAAAAATGTTATTAGGCATGAATTTATTTCTTTAAGTATATTCCTTTCTGGTAACAGTTGTATTGCCAAGGCTATAAATAGGATCTTGGACAGTAAAACCATATTTAATAACTGTAGTCTATCTTCAAATGTTATTATTTTGCTCGATTTTCCAGCAAATACTTGAATTGTATTGATATTGTAGTTTTTTTTTAGACTAATTCATTACTATCATTGCATAACTCAATTCCTACATATTTTAAGATAGATTCTTGTTTCCCTATGATGCGATTCCCCCTTAGTCTGCAGTTTGTTTTATTTAGAAATAATTTTGATTTATTGAAATGGAGTCCTGAAGTAATGTGAAGTTTGTCAATTAATATATCTAATTCTTCTAATGTCTCGTTTGTATTAGATAATGTTAGTAATATGTCATCAGCAAATATTATTACTTTAGAACTGTATTGTTCATAAACATCTACTCCTTTGATTTTTATATTGTTACGAATTGAATCTGCCAAAATTTCAATAGCAGAGCAAACAGAATCGGTGACATGGAACATCCTTGTTTAGTGACTTTTGTTATATATGTATAGATTCAGAGGTAAAAGGACCTAACTTGACATACGCTAAATTATTTGTGTGTGTGTGTGTGTGTGTATGTGTGTATGTATATATATATATATATATATATATATATATATATATATATATATATATATATATATATATATATTTATATATTCTTTAGTAGATGAACAAAGGACGCAGGAAATTCAAACAGCATTAGGATTTTGAATAAATAGTCCCAATTTAGGGAATCAAAGGCTTTCTCTATATCCAAGCCAATTATGAGTGCTTCTTTATTAATCTAGAAGAGAAATTATCTTAATACTGTCATGTATGTGTCTAATATACAAATCCAGTTTGATCATCATTTATTGTTTTGGATAGTGGTATTTTCATTCAGTTAATATTGTCATAAATATCTTATAGCCATTATTTAATAATGATATAGGTCTATGTGAGGTACAGAGGTTTGGGGATTTGTTTTCCTTTAGGATTGGTGCAATTAAGGAATATCTCCAAGAGGGTGGTATTAAAGCTTGTGACTGAATTTCTAATAGAGTTTTATGGAAGAGGGACAGTATCTGAAGGAAACAGTTTACATATTTCCATAATTATGTCATCTATACCTGGAGTTTTATTATTTTTACCCTCTTTTATTGTATCTGTAATTTCTTTTCAGGATATGGGTGCTTGCAGATCTAGTTTTAATTTTTCTGTTTTTTTTTTTTTTTTTTTTTATATATTACAACATTGTTCGTCTATATTTGATAGGTGTGTATATTTTCTTTTTGGAAATATTCCATATAGTGATTTCTATAGGCATCAAGAATGCCACCTACATCAGAGACGTTTCTCTTTTTTTTCTTTCAGGTACTTTTAATGTTATTAGCTTTTGACTGTATTTTGATTCTTGTGGATAAATTATGTAGATATTTGGGAGAAGTGGCCAAGGTATTAAGTTTTAGTTTTTCTAAAGCTAAACTACTTTTGTGTGTTAGAATTTCATTGTATTTATTAAATACTTCTTTCTTTTTCATCTCCAAATTAGTTTGATTTTTTTACGGCTTTTGCTCACAAAAGTTTGGATTGTAGATCTAATAATTCAGAATCCCATTCTCTGATTTTTTTTTAAACTTTAGGGTTTTAACATATATGTAAGCTTTTAATGAGTCCCATATCATTATTTTATCTATGTGGTGTAATTAATATCCAAGAAGAACTGTAATTCAGATAACCAGGGTTTGAACTCTAATTTTAGTTATATATGCTGGAATTCTGGAGTTAAAGATTAATGGTTTGTACCCATTCTGAAGTTTTAGTATCAATGAATTATGGTCTGAAAAGGAGCAGGGAGTGATTGAGAAATTAATGATTTTTGGAGTGCAAGTCACGGGCAGCAAATATTTTATCTATTCTAGTGTGGGTACCAAATCTGTGATCTTGATGGGAAAACAAAACGTTATCGTTAAAATCTAAAAGTATCTACAAGATGAAATGATTCTACACACTTGTTTAAAGCTTTTGATCCAGCAGACGTACGCAGCAGTCTTTTATTTGTAGTTTCAAAAATATCAAATATATAATTAAAATCTCCTCCCAATATTAAGTTGCCTTTATAACTATTGGAAATGAAATCCAAGTTTGTTTTTTTTTTTTTTTTTTTTTTTTTTTTAACAATTCCTGTTCCAATGCCTGGGAACCAGTATATATTGGCTAGGGCCCATATTCTATTATATTTAACAATTACTAATGTCATAAGGCCTTCTTTATCTTCATACTTATAAATGAATTCTGGATTTATCACATTTGTTTTCCATAAAACTGTTACCGCTTTTGTCTTTGTCTTGTAATTGGATTGTGCCGATACCATATATTCTTTAGGATTCCATTTGTAATTGCCATTTGTTTTGAAATGAGTTTCTTGAAGGAAGACAATTTGTGCTTCGTTCAGTTTTAAATATTTCAATAGATTTGATCTCTTGCTAGGATTGTTTAAGCCATTGGAATTTAAAGTTAATAAAGTTAAGGCCATCTTAGGTTATTTAGCCTATGCATTTTTTGTTTTATTGTGACTATTAAACATTTTCCTCTGATAACTACAAAGTATATGTTTGAGCTTTTAAAGAAAATTATCAGTTTTACACAGAGTGTTTACCAATAAAGTAATGTTTTGGTCAGGCATACTAAAAATGTTTTTGTGAAATAAATTTAAATTAATAAAGGTTAACAAAACTAAGATCCGCACTAGTCATGGAATGAAAATCATTCCTAATCTGATGGATAAACCTAAGCCCATCAGATTATCACTCATACTGTGACAATCCAGAACATCTGAACTCAACAAATTGAATTATCATACGGAGATTGTAATAGGAATAAGCAATATTTATATCATTTTTGAACAGATATAGTACTACTGTAGATTAGACAGAATTCTAATACAATATAAATGACTACTTATTATATAAGGGGTCTTGAAGTCTTGCAATCTTGAAGTCTGACAATATCGAATACGATACTTTCGACATGAGACTAGCGAAAGTGCACATCAAATGTTTAAACGGAAAATCACCGTAGGGGGAGACTTCTGTTTACTTCAATGTTGTGCATTCTCAGAGTTGGTATATTTAAGTGGGCGGTGCAGCCCCCGTGGGGGGTGCAGGGGAGCTTGCCCCCCTGCCTACACACTATCCAGTTTTTTTTTTTGTTTTTTTTTAGGTATCGATGGTTTAGACTTCGACCACTAAAGTTCGATCTTTAGGGATTCGAAGTTTTAAACCTTTGAGATTATAATATAGACCCTTATATAAGCAATTAATATTTACATGAAAGATAGATGACAAGCAATTTAATCATAGTAAAGTAGGATGTATCCTATATAAAACTGAAGTAAAAGATATGAGCACACAGTTATTTAACATTCACCCAACTGCGGTGGTGGTGCTGCGGTACCGTTGTCTCCTCATAGCAAGATGTTGTGCCGTTCGATTCTCAGCTAGTGCGCCTTCTGTGTGGAGGCATGCGTGAATGGGCATACCTTCGTTGAAGGTTGTGCGTCAGGGCTGGCAAACTCAGCACATAAAAAATCTACTGCCAATCATTAGCGGACCGGAGTTCCGCTGTGGCGACCCCTAACCGAGAAAAGCCGAAAGACACAAGCAAACCCTTACTGATAGTCTTTCAAACCTTATTGCTTAATATAAATACATGGTAATAATATTTATACCGAATATTTATAATACAGTCTATTTTACTGGATATATCAGAAGTTATATTTCACCGTTTGCCAGCATTTAAGCAATCACTTTGTTGCTAACTTACTTAAAACATCAAGTCCCCCCCCCCCCACAATTTCCTACATATAAGGATTTCCATATTTGTCATTTCTTTTTATAAAATAAGTGAAATTTTAGGTCAAAAACAACAAATTCACTTATTGTGATTAAGGATTACAAGTTCCCTTTCCATATTCAAATAGTTGCCATTTTATGGCATATACTGAAAGTTTTTAGATTTAAATGGCAACATTATATTTTGTATAATCAGCAATGGTTAAACTGAGTGACTGTTGTCAATTTAATACTATTTGTTCAGAATGTGATAGTTACATTCTTAGTTCAGGCTTCTGTTTACCTTGAACAACTTTTGTCAGTTTGATGTCATGTATAAAACATTAGTTACCTTAGTAACTGCTCAAGTATTATATACGGTCAAGATGGGCTACAAAAACTACAATTCAAGTTAAAGCAATTACATGACTTGTTATGCATATTTACTTATACAAGAAAATCATCATGTTTCCCCCTTGATGTTCAATATAGTGTATGCAATTTATGACAAGTTAAGACAGTAGTGTTATTATACACATGCCCATGCTATTAAATCCTGTCTTTAATATCTAGCAGACTGCTTCATCTTACATGAAGATTATATATTTTGTCTAGATTTACTAAAAGCATGTTTTTCTTTTTTTTTTTGGCTGTTGCTTAGTTATTTGAGAGACCACACGCTGTAATGCTTATTCTTATTATTAGCTCCTTCCAAACATATTTATACAGTCCACAGACTTTAAATTATGTGACCCTTCTAGTTTTGTGTTTGTTATAAGTATATTTCCATCCTTACATACACGCATATCTGTACTTCTTGCACGAGCAACAATGCCCATCCAGTTTTGCCAAAATACCATTCACTAGTTCAAGTGGTGCGTTTCCAAGCCTGTTCTTAAAATATCCAAACCAATATTTGTCCTGCTCCATTTTACCAGCCTGTTCCATGCAGTGGCCACTCTGCCAGTGAACCACTCAACACACCTTCCACTCCCATTATTTCCAGGAAGAAAATCTGAAGACACACTAGCACTTCCCAGCAAACACAAACATCCCTAGAATCAGCTATCCCATATGCCCAACATATCCGAGCAAGCTCACCACCCAGACCACTGCAAAAGGTACTGCACAAGACCAAGTGCTCTTAGTCTTGCACAATAACTCAGACTTCCATTCTTCTGCAAGTCTTTGATGTGTTTGGACCAAAATACAATTTAAATCTAACACTGCACTTATTTTAGCTTTTTTTTTTTAAAATCAAGAATCAACTTAATGAGCTAAACGAAGTGTTGGGAGACCATCAATATGTGTACATGTGGTTAAAAACAGCCCTTTTGTTTTATATACATATATGCGTGTGCTTTTTTTTTTTTTTAAACCAAAAACGTCACTGCAGAGAATCATCTCGGAGGTTCCTTAAAGCCGTTAAGCATTATCACTCTGTCTTCTTTACCACAGCAACCTGGGATCATCCGTTTCTGTTAGTGTGTCTGAGTACTGCATACCAGAGGCTTGCGATGCACTTGAATCAAAGCTTCAGTTCACTGCAACTTCAAGTCTAAATTACCTACCTTTCAGCGAGGCAGTAGCCAGTAAAAGAATGGAGAGCAAACAGATAAAAAAACAACCAACAACCAGCCCCAACAAGAGATAACACATTCTTCCAGCTTTCCCACCTTGCACTCAGCAGATGTATAAACAAACTATTATCTGACAAAATATCTCAAATCACAGTTTTATCCACCCCCTTCTCCTGGATCCAGGCTAAAACACCAAATGTCTCTTCTTAATACACAAGCATCAGTAAACCTCGATCACAAGCCGCAACTCACAGCTTCCCGGATATGAAAATGGCAACATACAACAGCTGCATCCACGCACACCATATCAGGATTGATCAAACAGCACTCTTAGCTGAGATACCTGCCATAATTGATATTAACTATACTTAGACAAAATAATTTTGACATTTGTACTTAGAGCTTGCTACTATTATTTAACCAGGATATACATGACATTTCTAAATCATACTTTAACTGAAGAAAGCATTAGTCTCCATGACAGCATTTTTTTTTTTCACAACACTCTGTTACTGCTATTATATATGATGTTCATTTGTTACATTTGAGTCTGAACTCTGATGAATGATACCTTGTTGAATTAGTTAATTACTTAAACTATTCGTTGAGTTGAAGTAGGGAATAGAAACTCCTATGTTTGTATTATATGTTGCTTTGTTTGGCTTATATATTATGTAAATAGTAACCCATCTTGACCTACCTTTGCTTGTGAAGAATTATTAGACTCTTTTGAACATTCTGAATAAATCATTACGGTTTCTCAGTTGTTTAAGAAACCCTCCTTTTTTAAATAAAAACAGATGACAAGTGATGCACCATATCAATTGACACTTGAGAGATGTAGCTGTAAAGAGTTATCCTTTGGGAGAGCCATCTTGGAATCAGTTTTTTGTTTCTTCTTTCTAGCATCAGTCCAAGGATTTGTTTATTTTATTCTTTTAAGAGTAGGGACCATCCATTCCATTTCTTCTGGGATATACACTACGTTGTTGTTTTTGAATAATATAGTAGCTTCTTCCAAGTCATTAAAGGTTCTCATCTCATTAGCAAAAAATATTTTTACATTGGCTGTTAAGACCAGTTGTGCGTTAATGTTGTTTTGTTTCAACAGTTTTATTATTGGCCAGACTTTTTTCCTTTGTTCTAGCATTCTGGAAAAATAATCATCGTCAAACCTTATCAGGCTTTGATTATATTTTATTTTAAGGGTGATTTTTCTACAAGCAGATTATAATATTAGTTCCTTGTCCAGAAATGAAATAAATTTTTATAACTATGGATCTAGGTGGAGTATTTGTTGAGTTAGAAGCAGGTTTCCTCAGTGCTCTATGTGCCCTTTCAATTCCAAATGAAAGCCCCTCTTTCAAGTCTAAAATTTCAGGAATCCAGGTTAAGAATGAAATAACGTCTCCTCCTTCAGTGTTTTCAGGCAGACAAAAGATCCTTATATGTTGTTTCTCCTTTCCCTGTTTTCTAAGTCATCTATTTTGTTAAGCAGCCATGTATTCTGTTTAAGCAGAAATTATTTTTGGAATTCTTCTGAGTTTCCCTTCAATGTCATTTTGAGAAGTCGCTATATTTGTTATTTTTGTATGGTGTTGCTGTAATAGTATGTCTGTTTTTGAGAATTTAATTTGAGGTTTTCCAAGTCATTTTTAAAGCCATCCATCTTCAAAGATAGTTCCTGTAAGGTAGATGTCATTAATTTCAGTTATTTTTTTCAAAGCAGCATCTGGATGAGATTTCCTTGAGTTGTTCATATTCAGTGACTCAATATATCTCCAAGTTACTTGACAGGAAAATGTTTGTACATCTCCACCAAAATTGATATTGATGTAGTTTATCTATAGATTTCTGATGTATTAAACTTGAAAAATAATAACATTTTCCTATATTATTATACTAGTTTATAGAGCTCTCAAAATTCACTGCTCTCAGTTGGCCATCTAGACACCACCCCCTCCTCTGATATCAATTCTTGATAGGGAAGGCAATCTCTAACCTGCAGTCCAAATAAATTCTTGGCCTCTACCCATACTACTACCTTTCTAGTTATTTTCTGCCAACATCTTGGTTCCTTTGCCAGTTTTCTCCAATAAATTCCAGCCCCCTCTTGACTGTTATCTGTATCCCTTAACTGTAGTCATCTCTATCAGCAGAATCTCTTTTCCATTCTAATGCTGGTTTACTTCTTAGAATACTACCTGCAGTTTTATGAATATAATGCTCTGTATGATTATTGTTCTTCTTAAGAGTTTGTGTCTTTCAGCTTTTCCCGGTTAGGGGTCGCCACAGCGGAACTCTGGTCCGCTAATGATTGGCAATTGATTTTTATGTACCGACTTGCCAGGCCTGACGCACAACCTTCAACAAAGGTACGCCCATTCACGCACGTCTCCATGCAGAAGACGCTCTAGCTGAGAATCGAACCGGACAGCATCTTACTGTGAGGCGACAACGCTACTGCAGCACCACTACCGCGGGTATTGTTCTTAAGAGTCTGCATCCATAATCTCAAATTTCTCCTTACTTCTTTATCTTCCACCCATATTGTAATTTCTTTACACTCTGAATTATAGTTTTCAGTTTATGCTATGTATAACAGCCGTAACTGTGTTGCACTAAAATACCCCCTCAAACTGGGTAATCCTAGTCTGCCTTGTTTTAATGGAAGAATCAGCTTATCCACTTGACCCTTGCTGTATTCCCTTCCACATAAAATCCTTCAATTGTTTTTTTAATTGCTATCCACAGCTTCTCCACTGGTTGATAAACATATGCCTGAGCAGTGTACAAGACTAAAGGGACTAAAACATTTTAATTGCTTGTATCTTAGTATCCATATAAAAAGTTATGTACCTACCATAATGATCTATGTTAGTTGTCTTCATCTCACCTTCTTTCTTGCTTGTTGGGATCGGAGCCAATCCTCGGCTCCGACTCGGCCATCTTCTATAGCTCGAGAGCCGTTTACTGGCTCGAGGCTACCCCTTATCCCATGATGCCCAGCGCTAGCTACCCAGATCTCGTTTGAAATAGCTAACCCCAGCCATAGCTATGGAATGAAACCCCTCCAAACAGAGGGTTAAACCTACCTGTTATAATCTCTAAGTCAGTAGAGGAAACAACCAGAGAACACTCGGCCAGTGAAACAAACTCCTCTTGGTCCAATAGGACAGGGGGATGGAGGGGGAACGCAAGAAAGAAGGCGAGATGAAGGCAACTAACATGGAATGTTATGGTAGGTACATAACTTCTTTATGTTAAGTTGTCTATCTCGCCTTCATTTCTTGCTTGTTGGGACAGCGTCCCTAGCACCTACGATCCTGGGCGGCTCATTGGAACTGACTCTTCAGAACAGTGGAACCAAAGTTAGCTCTACTCCTGGAGACTATGTCTAACTTGTAATGAGAAATAAAGGTATGAGGATTTGCACACGTGGCAGCGGCACAGATAGTCCATGGGCAACCTAGACTGGATGGCTACAGAGGTGGCCAAAGCCCTAGTAGAATGACCTTTTGGTTTGGTAGATAACTCTGTTTCTTAGTTGATAGATGAAGGTAATAGTGTGAGACAACCACCTGGACAGGGACACTTTGGAAACTGGAAGACCCAGTTTGCCCCGAGCATAGGAAAGGAAAAGTTGGTCTGACTTTCTTATATCCTTCGTTCTATGCAGGTAAAAACGCAATTGTCTATGAACATCCAAAAGGTGCAATTTGTATTCTGCCTTGTTGGTGTGGTTAGGGAAAAACACAGGAAGGTCTATAGATTGGTTTAGATTATTTTCTGAGCAGACTTTCGGAAGGAAGGAGGGATTAGTTCTCAGAGCAACCCTGTCCTTATGAAAAACCAAGTACGGAGGACAAACACTTAGTGCCTGAAGTTCAAGACACATCTAGCTGAGGTAATAGCCACCAGAAAGAGAGTTTTCCAAGCTAGAAACTTAATGGAGCAAAATGCTGCTGGTTCAAAAGAGGGCATAATCAAGGAGGTTAGTACCAAATTAAGGTCCCAAGGAGGAGTGGGATCTCTCACTGGGGGCCTAAGGAGAGTCGTCCCTCTGAGGAAGGCTTTACACAGCTTATGAGACATAATCTTTAGATTAGAAAACCCAACATGAAAGTTAGAGGATGGCCACTAGTTGAACCCTGATTGTGGCAGAAGATGATGCAGAATGAAAAAGCACTGTTAGGAACTCCAAGATTTGTTGAACTGGGGCTGAAAAAGGAGGTTCCTAGCCTCTGCCCAATAAGAGAAATGTTTCCATTTGCTAGCATAAGTCTTCCTAGTAGCAGATTTGAAAGAGGAGACAATCTCACGCACAGCCAGGGAAATGCTGGGAAGCCTGGCTAGGGTTGGAATTGGATCAACCAAGCTGTGAGCTGGAGTGTTTGGAGGGATCGATGCACCTCTCCTGATTGATGAATCAGCAGGTCTAGAATAGGATCCAGAGTCCAGGGCTGCTTGAGGAGGTAACAGTGCAGGAACAGAAACCATATCTGTCGAGGCCAGTAGGGGGGCAATGAGGATCATTTTGCAACCCAACGGAATAGCTTTCTGTATGAGTTTGGGTATAAGAGGGAACGGCGGGAAGACATAAATAAGTCCTTGAGGCCAATCGTGGACTAGAGCATCTCTGGGAGGGTGACTGGGAAGCGATAAAAGGGAGTAGTAGTTGCTGCATCTGCTGTTGAAGGGGGTGGCAAACAGATCGCAGCAAGGCTGTCCCCATTTGCGGAAGATCAGATCCGCAACTACCTGATTCAGAGACCACTCGTGAGGCATGAGAATAGCTCTGCTGAGCCTGTCCGCTATGATGGACTTCCCAGGGATGTGTCGCAATCAGAAATCGTTGGGAGGAAAATCGCCCACTGCCATAGTCTGAGTGCTTCTCGACATTGGGGGTAGGAACTAGTTCCGCCCTGCTTGTTGATGTACCACACTACTGACATGTTGTCCGTTTGAATTGCAATGGTCCCGAAAGGGAGAGTCCTGAAGGGCTTGCAACGCTAGGAGCACGGCTCTCATCTCCAAGACATTTATGTGCAGATAGTACTTGTGAGGCTGCGAAGTGCCATGGACTGTCCTGCCCTGATAATGACCCCCCCACCCTATCAGTGAGGCATCCGTGGTCACTTTGGCAACCGCAGGCTGGATGAATGGTCTGCCCCGAGACACTAGTGGGGAGACCATCCACCAGGAAAGGTGCCTTTTGCATGTTTCTGTAATCATGATCATATGAGACATGGGGCGCTGTTGAAAGGACCAGTGTGTGAAGAGAAGCCACTGAAGGATTCTCACGTGAAAAACAGGCCAGAGGTATCAGAAGAATTGCCGCTGCCATACAACCCAGAGTTTGAAGGACCAACCTGACTTGTACCCTTTTGCATTGCATGAGGATATGAACTTGCAGCCGAATTGTGGCCACCCTGTCTGGCAGTAGCCCTGCGGACATCCTTCTTTTATCTAAATCTGCTCCTATATAGGTAATAGATTGACAGGGCAATAAGGCAGATTTTTCGAAATTTATAGTAATGCCTAGCTGATCACAATCTGTGATTGTATAGTCCCTGGCTTGAAGGAGTTGATGCCTGGTAGTAGCAGTAAGGAGCCAGTCGTCTAGATATGGAAACACCTGGAATCCTTGACACCTCAGGTGAGCAGTGACTACTGCCATGCATTTGGTGAACACCCTGGGGGCTGTGGTGAGACCAAAGGGCAAAGCTCTGAACTGGTAATGACTAGCTCCCAGCCAGAAGTGAAGGAATCTCCTGGAGCGCCTGTCCATTTTGATGTAATAGTACGCATCATGAATATCTATTGAGCACATCCAATTGTCCTGACCCAGAAAGGGTAGAATGGACTGTAGCGTGACCATCAGAAACCTTGTTCTTTGAAAAGACTTTGTTTAGTCTGCCAAGATCCAATATTGGTCTCCAGTCCCCTGTCTTTTTTGATACCAAAAAGAACCTTGAGAAAGTTCCGGATCAGAGTTGGTCTGCCGGGACTTCCTGGATGACTTTTTTTTCTAGCAGTCTTGAAACTTCTAGGACTGCTTGGGCCCTCAAATTGGGTGGAACATCTGGGAGGTATGTTTTGAAAGAAGGGAATTATGTAGCCTCCAGATACGACTGAGTGTACCCATTTGTCTAGCGTTAGGTTTTGCCAGGCTTTTGGGTACAGTGAAAGTCTTCCCCCGACTGCCTGCAGAGGCAGGCAGCTGGGCAACCCTTCAGGGATGCTGGAAGGGCTCGTCAGAGAAGGATTCTCTGCTGCCCTGGTTCTGTGGACCCCCTCTACCACGAGGGCGGCGTCTGTTGTTGTTTCCTCCTCTGCCCCTGGAGGAAAAAATTCACTGTGCGTGTCAGGAGAGGCTCCCTGGGATTTCCGAAACCACATTTTACCACTCTTCTGACCCTTGGGATATGGTCTGGAAGGAGTGGAAAAACGGACTCCCACGGCAGAGAGAGTCTTGCCTTCCTGTTCACACAGAGTGTCTTTCACCTGTGGTCCAAAAAGAAAGGAACTGTCAAAGGGAGTGCTGGTGAATGACGCTCTAAAAGGTTCCGCAAAATTACACAGCCACATCCATGCATGTCTCCCGAGGGCCACGCCTGTACCTGCTGCTCTACTCGCACCATTGGTTGCATAGGAAATGAGCCTCATGGAGTTAACTACCGAATTAAGGGTCGCCAGCTGAGAAGCCACTTCAGCTTGAGCCCCTTCAGCTGATGGATCCCGGAGGGAATCCCAGAGCTCTTTGAGGAGATCCCTCTGAAGCCTGGTAAAATGGCATAAGTAATTCAGCGACCTCATGGAAAAGGTCGCTGAAGCAAACATTCGCTTCCCGTATCTATCCATGGTCCTAGACTCCTTGTTAGGAGGATGGACAGAGGAAGAAGTTTCTGCTAACTCCTTTTTAGTGGCTGCTGCTACCACCATGGCATCTACGGGAACACCCTTAGTAAGAAACTGTTTATCAGAAGGTGCAGTGATAAACTTGCCAGGTCTCTTCGGGGTTGGTACCACTGTATCTGGGGCTGATCAAGCCCTTCGAGCCACCACTGACATTAGTGGATTGAAAGGCAGAGACACCCAGGAGGTGGAAGGTCGGGAACCGAACGCATCTAGGAATACAGATTTGTCCTCGGTAGGGGCTAGGGCATTCCAGTTCCTCCTCTGCTTAAGTATTTCTAGGATGTCCGAAATGGAAACATCTTCAGAGGGGGATCACTGGGACCCTTCCGATTCATCCAAATCTGTATCCGAAGTGACAGACTCGGGGGAGTCAATGTACTTCCTCTTCCGAGGGGGCTCCTCTAAATGATCAGGGGAGGCCTCGGAAGAAGAGTCAACACCCAATGGGGTGCTCTGGAGCACCGGTTCCCCACGCTTGGGGACTGGAGGAGGGGCAGAGATTGATGCAGGCACTACAGGGGACGGAGCCAATGGGGTCAAAAGTGGAGATGACTCAGTGGCCAGTACACTCATAACATTGAAGGCATCCCTGCCACGATGCAAAGAAGGCTCAGGTTCAGAGGAAACCAGAATCCTCCTCCGCACTGAGGGAGACAACTCAGAGGCAGACGTAGGAGCTGAGCTCAGCTGCGCCGATGCTCCGAGAGATAGAACGGGGTCAGACAAGGGTCTGGATGCCACTAGCCACCTCGGAGCCGACGAGGGAGTCTCGGTGCCCAGATCCCTCGATGGACGGCACCATCGAGGGGATCTGAGCCGACAACAGAACCGAAGGAGAAATCGTTATCAGTGCTGAGGGTTCCACAATTCAAACCCCAACAAACTCCGGCTCAGAGCTCAATGGAGTCGGAGGAGGAACATCGATGGAAGTGGACAGAGCCGACACCTGTTGAGGAGGGCTGGACAACATTTTGGCCAATGCCTGCGACTTCAACAACCTAGTGACCACTCTCTCCACATCGTGATCCAAGAGCCTAGAGGACCGAGAAGAGTGGGAGGATCTATGACTGTGGTCACTCTGCAACAGGGGAGACAGAGGAGTCGAACGTAGACACTCTAGAGAAGGGGACCTCAGCCTCTTGTGGGTCCATGACGGCTCCGAAGGTACTGGTGGAGCCGACGGGGAGGCAGTCTCCTCGGTTCCAGCCGGAACTGAAGTAGTAGATAAGGCTTGGGCCAATGACAGCTCCGAGCTGGGAGCCGAGAATTTGGTCAGTTTAGGAGATTTCACAGGCTGAGCCTTAGCCGGTGAATCCTGGGGCTTAAGACAACCCCTCAAAATAAGCTTATTTTTTCCGCTCCTGCAGAACTCTTGGGCTGAATGCATGGCATACAGAACAAGAGTCCTGCAGGTGCACTGCGCCTAAGCAATAGACGCAAGAAGTGTGCCCATCCGTCAGAGACATTTTCTGACAGCATGAGTCACACTTCTTGAATCCAGACACCTTGGATTCTTTAGACATATCCAACTAAAAGATACTACACCTACACTGAAATGTTTTTGGCGAAGAGGCCGAACAACAAAAAACTAAACCAAACACTAACCCCCCCAAAAAAAAAAAAACACATAGTATACTACATTTAAAGATTTTAACTAGGAAGCCTCTAAATTAAACGGCTACCTAAGAAACAGATGAAAAGGCTTAAACTAAAATGCTACCTACAAAAGGGATAGAGGGAAGGGGAGAACTCTCTAATTTAAACGAGTTCTAAGGAAAAACTACAAATACACTAAGCTACAACAAAACTAGTTAGCGACTATATCTTAAACAATAAACTATCAGAAAAAACCCTAATCGACAGAAAAAGTAGTTCAATAAAACTTGTGCGAGCCTGAGCCAGTAACAACGAACCTCGCAGCTGAAGCGGCAAACGAGATCTGGGTAGCTAGCGCTATTCATCATAAGATAAGGGGTAGCCTCGAGCCAATAAACAGCTCTCGAGCTATAGAAGATGGCCGAGTAGGAGCCAAGAATCGGCTCCGATCCCAACAAACAAGAAACTAAGGCGAGATAGACAATTTAACATCAAAGCTTTCAGTTTCTGAATTTTTTTATCATCTTTTGTTTAGTCTCTTTCCACATATCCTTAGTGCCATCACCAAGTCATTTCTAATCCATACGCCTAAATACTTCATTTTATCTTGTCCCCATAAATATGGATATTGTTGAACCAATTTGTGTGTGGATACATAATTTACCGCTATTGCCTTTGTGTTAGCTTCATTAATTTTGCATCCCTATAAGATTTGAAACCGTTTTAAAATGTCCCGTAACACTGTAATGTCCCTTCCTGATTTTGTCATGTATAAAATATCATTGCCAACAGAGCCAGTTTTTCCTGACTACCATACCAATTATATCCTTGAATTTCTGAGTCCCTTATTTTCATTGCCAACGGTTCTAAATATAATGCAAACAACAAAGGGGAAAGCAGAAAACTCTGCCGGGTTCCTGTACTCAAGCAGAAGTTATCAGAGAGGACACCATCCACTTGAATTTTTGCCACCAATCCCTCATATGTATTCCTGATCAACCTTACAATTGTATCAGGAAAAGCAAATGCTTCCATCGCCCTGTTCATGAGAACCCAGTCTACTCTGTTAAATGCTTTCTCTGCATCAAGACCCACAAATAACAGTGGTATCGTCTTACATTCTGCTTTCATCTGGAGCATCAATGTTCTGTTAATACTGTCAAATGTTTGACTCCACAAAACCATACTGATACATAGCTATCAATTTTGGTAACACTTTTGCCATTCTTTTATTCATTATAGATGAAATACTTTATAATCATTGTTTAGTGCTGAACTAGACCTATATGAAGCTGGATCCAATGGATCTTTACCATCTTTAGGTATCAGTGTTACCACCTTCTTCCAGGATGCTGGTACTCCTCTTAAAATAATATTAAACAAAACATTCCACATCTTTATCAATTTTTCCCCTTTAGCTTCCAAACTTCCACAGGAATACCATCTACTTTTGGGGACTTTCCTGTAGACTGGTTATATATAGCCATTTTTACCTCATCTCTTCCTATCCTGTTAGCAAAGAAGCCTCATCTACCTCTAACCTTGGCATATTTAATTCTTTCCATAAACATTTCCATTTGTACATTTTTTGATTTCCATATTTCTCTGCTTTATACAAACTTTCATAAAATTGTCAAAACATTTGTAATACTTCTGGGATCTCTTATAGTCCTTGTTATAGACTCCCTAAGCTTGGTGACGAGCCCTTTCCATATTCTGTTGCCCGAGTTGTTGTGCTAAAAGTTTTTGTGCTCTATAATTTGGTTTAAAAAAAGTTGCTTAACAGCAATCTTTCTGAACTCATGCACATTAGAGATAATGCCTTATTTTCTGTTTAGCATTCTGCAATTGTTCCTTTTCTTGTTCCGAGAGATCCACCCCCTATTTTGCAATACTTGAAACATTTGTTCCTCTAAAGAATTCTTATTACTTCTTAGCCATATCTCCCTTTCCTTTATTTCCACCCTAGTTTTAAACTCCACTTTAATTTTATCCCACTCTCTTGCTATATTTTCAGAAGAAATTTCCATCTTGTCTAGTAGCTCTTGAATTTATTCCAAAACCCATTCCTTAAATTCCTCTCTTTTCAGCAGATAGGTGGGAAAACACCAGTGTCTCATTTTTATTTCATTACCTTGCATTTTTATTTATTGGTGCATGATCTGAGATAGTTATTGGGTGCATTTCAGGACCTGAAATTAAATGCACATGTTACTGTAAATTAAAAATTCTATCTAGCCTAGCTCAGTTTTTGTATCTTGGAGAATATGTAAATTCACTCCTGACTCCTACTACTGAATTCACATATTCCATGCCAAACATTTTCATAAATTTCTTCAAACATCTACCCTCCTTTGTTATATTTTCCCTTCTAGGCCCCTTAGACACATCTTCAGTATTGCAAATTAAATTCTATTCTCCACCGTTAAGTAATATTCCTTGCGGAAAGCTGCTTATTTCTCCCAGAATTTAAGCTCCACTATAGCAGTTTTAGGTGGAATGTAAATGCACGCTAGTGTAATCCTCCTTCCTTGCCAATAGCCCCTTAGTACTATATATCTTCCATCATCATCTTTTTTTCCTCTTCTAACTCTATTGGAGGTCCTCTTGCAATTAATATAAGTTGAAAAAATCACACTGGCCACCAACAGCAGGAATAAACACAATAGCATGGGATTAGCTTAGAAACTAGCTTTAAATCAATGTTTTCGTCTCAACACCCACCATCAGAATGACATTGCTAACAACATTTAAGTTTAAATACTCAAATGCACTATTAGTAAGTGCCATTTGATTTTGTCTAGCTTTATAGCTCTCCCAGCTGAGAAAACACACAAATGCTTTCAGTAAGCACTTTCTCCAAGCCATTTCTCTTCACCAAATTGTCTTCTAGTGATATACACACCAAACAAAACTGCCAAGGGTACCTTGTTTACCAGAAAAAAGCCTTTACAATATTCTTTCATTTATATGCTTTGTAATAAACTTGTTACTGGATAACGTCTAGGGAGATATAGTGAAATAACAAACTTCGGACTCAGCACGACCAAAAAAGAAGTAGAAATTTATTGGGTGAGCGCTTTCGCGTACCTTTCAGCACGTCTAGGGTCTTAACCCAGTCATTTCTTAATGCAAGCATGGGAAAAAGCACACTCTTTTTGACATACTCTCTTAACCGGACCTTTACTCTCTCACCCCTTTTTAGGGCCCTGGTAGAGTGAGCCCCAACTGGGGCTGGGAGAGACTTACCATGAATAACAGCATGAAATAGTTTTAGATATCCAAGAGAATATGGTTTGCTTGGAAACAGGTTGCCCAAAGGCTCCTGGGTGGTAAGAGACAAAGAGCCTGCCAAATCTGCATAGAGATTTAGTTTTGGCCAGGTAATACCCGAGCTGACTATGAACATGTAAGGAATAAAGTATCCTGTCTGCCTTGTTCTGTGGAGAGAGGGGAAAAAGGTTGGCAGATTAATAGTTTGATTTAAAGACAGCTCATTGACCACATTGGGCATGAAAGAGGGGTTAGTGCACAAGCATTCCCTGTCCTTGTGAAAGACAGTGAAGGGGGCTGCCATAAGGACCTGGAGTTCCAAGACTCTTCTGGCTGATGTGATGGCCACCAGGAGGACAGTCTTCCAGGTGCATCGTTGGAGGGAGCAGTCTCTGCTGGTTCGAAAGGTGGGAGCATCAATTTCTCCAGGACAAAGTTGAGATCCCAAAGGGGGGGGGGATCGGTTTCTTTGGAGGTCTGAGATGAAGTGCTCCTCTTAGAAAGAGATAGACTTCTAATCTTGAAGCTAGAGGAGGTACTAAAGGCAGAAATGGCAGACAAATGTATTTTAATGTAGGAATACGATAATCCAGACTTCATAAGGTCACACAGATAAGACAAGACCACTGGCGGCTCTACTGTAAGTGGTTGCAGGTTATTTTTTAGACACTACAATGAAAATCTCTTCATTTTGACAGGCAGGATTTTCTAGTAGTCTGTTTTCCGTCCTCCTGCAGAACCTGGCTCACATCCTCCAAGTATAGATGTCTGAAAGGAATCGGCACCCTATCACCCACAGTGTAAGGTTCAGAGTATTCCCTTGTCCTCTGAGTAGGTCCATTCGGTGGAGTAATCTGTGGGAATTGCCCTTGGCTAGGTGAAATAAAAGGGGGAATCAGTGCTGTCTTGGCCAATAGGGAGTCACCAGCAAGACTGGAGGCTGTTCCTTCTGAAATTTCAGCAGGATTCTTTGTATAAGGAGGAAGGGGGATGCATAGGCGTACATCCCCTTTCAGGAAATTGAGAGAGCATCCACTTTCCAAGCCTCTGGGTGAGATACCCTGGAACAGAAGGTCGGGAGCTGTCCGTTCATGGGGGAGACTAAGAGATCCACATCTGGGATACCCAGTCAATGGACCTGGTCCAGAAACACATCCCTGTTCAACATCCACTCGTGAGACATGGTCATGGTCCTACTCAATTAATCTGCCAACACATTTTCTGCCAAAGGAATATAAACTGTTTGGAGAGGGCTCTGTTTTCCCCAAAGCGATTTCCCAAGCCTGCAGTGCTAGTCTGCACAAGAGGTAGGACTTTGTCCCTCCTGCTTGTTTATGTACCACAGCACAGTGGTATTCTCTGTATACCACCTCAGAGCACCTGGTAGAAAAAGTGGCCCTGGAAAGTTTCAAAGGCCAATATCATGGCTCTCATTTCCTTGATATTGAAGTGCTCCTTCTGCTGAGTGTGGGTTCATGTGTTCCTTACTCTCCAGTTCCCTAGGGTTGCACCTCGGCTCGTGTCTGAAGCATCCATGAAGAGATCCTGGTTGAAAGGTATGGGCTGCAGGGGTAGGCCTGGATTCTTCTGAATCTGGGAGATCCATTATTTGAGTTCCTTGGTCAGGGATGGTAGCTAAGGAATCATGAATTCCAGTGGGTGCAAGTGTTGTATCCAGAGAGAACCTGGATACCACTGGAACTTAATGTGCAGCCTTGCCAGGGGGACCATGGGGATAGCTGAGGTCATAAACCCTAGTATTCTAAGGTATTCCCTGGCTGAGATGGCCTTAAGGGGAAGAACTCTCTCAAAATAAGATGTGAGCATCACAATCTTGTCTGGAGGTAGGCCAGCCATCATTTCCCTTGTCAGAATACAACACCCTAAGAACACCTGATCTTGGGAGGGTATCACGGAGGATTTTTTGAGGTTTATGGTAAATCCTACATTTGATAGCAGGGAGATGGTGAAGCTCAGGTGTCGTAGGGCTGTGGAACTTGAGGGAGCCTGGATCAGGATGTCATTTAAGCAAGGGAAAGCTGTATTCCTTTTGTTGTGGCAAATGCCACGAATGGGGCCAAACACTTTGTAAAATTCTGTTGGTTCTGTAGAAAGACCAAAGGGTAAGGCACAGAACTAAAAGTGCACAGAGGCCACTGAGGTGAAGCTACCTCCTGAAAAGTGGGTTAACGGGGATGTGTAAGTAGACATCTTTCATGTCCAAGGCCACTAGGAAAGCCTGAGGAAGTATCAGGAGTAGGAGAGTAGGGAAAGAGAGGATCCTGAAGGAGTGGGCTCTGAGGAAGGTGTTGAGGTGGGATAGGTCCAGGATAGGCTTTCAGGGGCCTTCCTTTCCTGGGACCAGAAAGAGTCTTGAATAAAATCCTCTTCCTCTTAAGGTGGGTACCTCCAGAATGGTTCCTTGAGCAAGGAGTTCCTGCAGGATTGGTGGGAAGAGAGGTATTTGGTCTCGGGGTGGGAGAGGGATGCCTTTTGGGGTGGGTCTGGCCTCCCAGGACATGAAGTATCCCTGTTTTATGACTGAGAGGACCCAGGAGTCCTAGGTAACCTGCTTTCAAGCGAGAAGGCAGAGTTAGAGGAGCACAGATAGAGGGGTGTCTGAGGGAGGAGCCTGGTAGACACAGACTACCAGGTTTTCCCTGAAAGGGCTGTTTACAGGGAGGGGTGACAGAGGCAGGTCCGAGTGGTACCCGTTTCCTGTGTTCCTTTCTGGGTTTTGTCCGAGGTCTCTTGCCAGTTCTCACAAATGAAGTTTTAGTTGGGTAATTCCTCTGAAAACAAGGTACTGGTGAGATAAGCATATGCCTCAGTTCCTGCAGTTCCTTCCCTTTGGTTTGGAGGGCTATGAAGAGATCAGCAGCTGCTGCACCAAACAGGTGACTGTTGTCCAGAGGCACATTCATTTGTATATGATGTCATCAGGGAGAGGTTGCAGTCACAGCCAGGAGTACCGCCTGATGACAAGAGCCCAAGGCAGCAGCTCAACCAGAGGCTTCTACACCATCGTAGCTACACTTGATAGAATTTTTTGAGACCTGGGAGCAGGAGCCCAGTAGGGAAGAGATCTCTGCCTTAGTCAGGGAAACTGGTAGTTCTTCCAATTGTTTTATCTGCCATGAGAGCCAGAAAGAGCAAATTTAGCAATATATGTCTGATAGTTCATGGCTTTTTCAGCCAGGGGGGCAGACAGGTAAACCTTCTTTCCCAGGTGTTCCATCACCCTACTCTCTATCAGAGGGCAGAAGAGACGTAGAGGGGAGCAATTTGGAAGTTTTGTCCTTTGTCACAGAAATGACTGCAGGATCTGCAGCAGGAGCCTTGTAGAGAAAAGTTGCTGCCTCTGGTACCTTGTAGAATATATCTGGACGCTTGAGGGCTGGGGGCTGTGAATCAGGCTTTTTAGAAGTAGCCATGAATGCATCCAGAAAGGCAGGGTATACAGGTGGCAGAGCAGAAGGGCTAGAAGACTCCAATTGGAGTAACTCATAGTATCTTTCTTTACGGAGTCTCAGTGACTTGGCTGCTATCCCATTTAAAGAAATTTGGCATCTTAGTGATGGTCTCACCAAACGTGGGATCCTCACCTGGTGAATCTGTGCCACTGGATTCCTCCTTTGGGGACGCATATCCCAGGAGAAAAGCCATCTTTGAGGAGTAAGTTGGGGATTCATCATCCTTTGCAGAATCCTCTTCTCCGGAGGTGTTATCAGTGATTGCTCCCTTGGGGGTAGAGGCCGTAAGGGCCTGAGTACGGTTTGGGCCCTGATGTAAGGCCAGGAAAGCATTGAACAGGCCTTGGGTAAAGGTCTGCCAATCCATGGGCTGTTGAACACTCTGAGAAGACAGAGGTTGGGAAATATGCCTAGTCTTCTCTTCCTATGAGAATCTGATGGAGACCATTGAGAAAAACTGGGGAGGGCAAGAGGGCCTGATGCCGGCCTGCATTCCACGACATCAGATTCTATGTCTCCGTAAACTACAATCTGAGAAACCCCACGCAGTCCCTCGGAAATTAGTCTAGGTTCAGCGACCGACTCGTATGCCTGAGTTTCCCTCCGGGATGTGATCTTGGGCAACAGAATAGTTTCCTCCAGACCTTTCGCTGAAGGAAGCTCCAAGGACTCCAGTTCGGACTCCGGGCCTTCACTGGCCTCGAGAGGTATGGCTGGAGTGGAGTGCACAGCAGTCAGTTCAGGCCTGCTCTTTTTGGCCTTCTTGACTTGGGGCTCTACTGAGGGTTCCAACACTGGGTTCATACGTGTAATTAGACGCTTAAGCCTTCGGTTCTCAAGGTACAAATTCAAGGCTGCCAGATGGCTTCTAAGGGTTTTGGGGACAAAGGCCTGACAACCATTACATGTGGTATGGGCGTGCTCTCGGCCTAGACAGAATAAACACAGCTCATGTGAATCCTTTTGTAGAATTTGCCTTCCACACCTACACTTGCCCTTCCTACCTGACAAAAAACCCAAAGCAGTACCAAGAAAAGATTAGAAAACCCCTATGGAGTACTTATCTGGAGACATAGTACAAAAATACTTCTTCCGATAAAGCGATGACCGGAGCTGGTAGTCACCCAGGCAGCAGAAAAGTTCTGAGGTGGATGCGTGCTGATGTCTACTTTATACCGTATGTCCATTTACAACAGACATCAGAGAAGAGGTGCAGGATGTTGCACGCACCCTAGCAGTAGCATTTAACTTTTGTACAATACCCAGACGTTCGAGAGTTCAGAGTAAACTTCCTGATATCATGAATACAGCAGCATATGAATAGAAGGACATCATTATGTTCTAGACAATCTTTTTTTTTTTTTTTTTTTTAACCCTCAGTCAATCCCCTTCCACTAGACTGTCTCCAGTTTCTCTATCAGATTGTCTCCATGGAGACATGAAAACCATACATCCAGTTTCTCTATTAGATTGTTTCCACTGAAACATGAAGACTAGCTACAGAATTGCTACCAAGTATGCATGCATTTGCTAGAAAAAAGCCTCATAATATTCAATAATCTTTTTCATCTATTTGCTCTCTTAAAACAATCAATAATAAATAATAAAATAATCAATCTAAGCTCATTAACAGTCATTTTCCCATGCAAGGATGAAAAAAAAAAGTAACCCTGTCATCCCTTTTTAACCTGACTTTTTTTTTTTTTTTTTTTAACATTGCATTGCTACATTTCTCAAAACTGTACAAGACAAAAGACAGAAGAGGGGTGAAAAAGAAAAACAGCAGCACCGGTTTACAATCCCCACTACACTTAAAAACAGCATGCAAAGAAAACCATATACCACAAATATAGTACTATTAAGAAAAGAAAATCTTTTCTTTTCTTAGTTAGCTTTTTCCCCCTGACTTCCCCTAAACATTTTTACAAACATTGACATGAAGTAAAACATGATGTTAAGTTGTCTATCTCACCTTCATTCTTGCTGGTTGGGGTTCTGAGCCAATCCTCGGCTTCGACTCGGCCATCTTCAAAAGCTCGAAAGCTGCTTACTGGCTCGAGGCCCCCCTATATCCCAAGATGCCTAGTGCTAGATACCCAGATCTCGTTTGCTGCTTCTGCTGCGAGGTTGTTCTACTGGCTCAGGTCATATAAAACTTTATTATTATTGTATTTTTCTTGTCAAAACTGCTAGTTTTTAGTGTAGAATTAGTCGTTAGATTAGACTGTTGTATTGTAGCTAGTTTTCTCTAGATCCAGATTACTTTTCCCCAAGAAACTCGTTTAAGTTAGAGAGTTCCCCTCCCCCTTCTTTCCCTTTCCTTACCTCAGAAAGGTTTTACGTTTAAGTTAGAGAGAAAAGGTCAACTATCTCCTCCTTAAATAAAAAAAAAAAAAAAAAAATTATTTTATTATCACTGTTAGTGTTTAGTGATAGTTAACTATAGTTTTTTTGTTTGTAGTAGTGCTTGTAGTTGGTTGTGGTAACTGTAGTGTGTAATTTTTAGTGGTTGGTTACTTTAAAACTTTGTGTGTGTTTTATTGTCCTTAGTTTTCCTCCAGGATGTCCAAGGATCCTAAACCGTCCGGATTCAGGAAGTGTGACTCATGCTGTCAGAAGATGTCTCCGACAGATGGTCACACTTCTTGTGTTTATTGTCTGGACACCGTGCACCTGCAGGACTCTTATTCGATCTGCCATGCGTTCAGTCCAAGAGTCCTGCAGGAGCGCAAAAACAAATTGATCCTGAGGGGTTAGCTTAAACCCCAAGATTCACCGGCGAAGGCTCAGCCCAGTGAAATCTTCCAGGCCACCTAAACCTTCAGCTCCCAGTTCGGAGCTGTCGTTGGGTCGGCTGGAACAGATGTTCTTCCCTCCCAGTTGGCTCAGACATATTCTTTGGAGCAGAGTCGGAAAAGATCCAGGTCTCCTTCTCTGGAGTCAATACATTCGGCTCCGAAGTCGCCTCTGCTCTAATCGGAGCGTAGTCATCACTCATCCCACTCTTCTCGGTTCTCTAGACTTTCGGACCATGACTTGGAAAGAGTGGTCAGTAGGCTGTTAAAATCGAAGGCCCTAGCCAAAATGTTGTCCAGCCCCCCTCATCAGGTTTCTGCTCCATCCACAACTGTAGATATTCCTCCTCAGACTCCTCCTATGAGCTTGGAGCCGGAGGTCGTTGGGGTTAGAGTCATGGAACCGTCGGTTCAGATACCCTCTCCTTCAGTTCTGTTGTTGGCTTGGATCCCTTCCATGGTACCTTTCCTGGAGGGATCTGAGCACCGAGACTCCCTCGTCGGCTCTGAGGGGGTGAGTGGCATCAGACCCTTGTCCAACCCCGCTCTCCCCTTAGAGGCTTTGGCTCAGGTGTGCTCGGCTCCCACATCTGCCTCGGAGCAGTCCCCCTCAGTGCGGGGAGGGGTTCTGGTTTCTTCAGAACTGGAGCCCTCTCTGAGTCCGGGCAGGGACGCCTTCGAGGTGATTAGGAGTGTACTGGCCCCTGAGTCAATCCCACGATCGACCCCATCGGCTCCTCCCCCTAGGGTGCCTGCGTCAGCCTCTGCCCCTCTTCCAGACCCCAAGCGTGGGGATCCAGCACTCCAGGACACCCTTTTGGGTGTATCCTCCTCTTCAGAGGCCTCCCCTGATCATTCAGAGGAGCCACCTCGCAAGAGGAAGCATGTTGAATCCCCTGAGTCTGTCACATCGGATACCGACTTAGAGGAGTCGGAAGGGTCCCCAAGATCCCCCTCTGAAGATGTCTCCTTCTCAGATATCCTTGAGATGCTTAGGCAGATGGGAAACTGGACTACCCTAAGCCGTTCTGAGGAGGAGTCGGTATTCCAGAACGTGTTTGGATCCCGACCTTCCACCTCCTGGGTGTCTCCTCCTTAAGACCCACTGATGTCTTTGGTGTCTCTGAAGGCATGGACGGCTCCAGACAGTGGAATCAACCCCTAGAAGACCTGCCAAACTCATTACTGCACCGCAGGACAAACACTTCTTGACCAAAGGTGTCCCTGTTGATGCCATGGTGGTAGTGGTGGCCACAAAGAAGGAGTTGGCTGAAACTTTATCTGCGGACCCCCTCTGCCATGAGGGCGGCGGCGTCTGTTATTGTTCCCTCCTCTGCCCCTGGAGGGAAACTCCCCACGCATGTCCGGCAAGGCTCCTTGGGATTTCCGGAACCACATCTTTCCACTCTTCTGACCCTTAGGATATGGTCTGGAAGGAGTGGAAAAACTGACTCCTACGGCAGCTGTGGATGGAGCAGACTCCTGATGAGGAGGGCTGGACATTTTAGCTAGGGCCTGTGATTTTAAGAGCCTACTGACCACTCTTTCCAAGTCATGGTGCGAAAGTCTAGAGGACCAAGAAGAGTGGGATGACCAGTGACTACGCTCCAATTGGAGCAGGGGCGACTTCGGAGCCGAATGCATAGACTCCAAAGAAGGAGACCTGGATCTCTTTCGACTCTCAGCTAGCTCCGAAAACCATGTCAGAGCCGAATGGGAGGGAGGGACATCGGTTCCAGCCGGAGCCGAAATGGCTTGTGTGGCTTCACCCAACGACGGCTCCGAACTGGGAGCCGATGGTTTAGGTGGCTTGGAAGATTTTGCTGGCCGAGCCTTCGTTGGTGAATCTTGGGGTTTAAGCATACCCCTCAGAATCAATTTTTGCACTCCTGCAAGACTCTTGGACTGAAGGCATGACAGATCGAGCAAGAGTCCTGCAGGTGCACAGCGCCCAGACAATAAACACAAGAAAAAAATAGTAAAGCTTATACGACCTGAGCCAGTAGAACAACCTCGTAGCAGAAGCGGCAAATGAGATCTGGGTATCTAGCGCCAGGCATCATGGGATATAGGGGGGCCTCGAGCCAGTAAGCAGCTCTCGAGCTTTTGAAGATGGCCAAGTCGGAGCAGAGGATCGGCTCCAAAACCAACCAGCAAGAATGAAGGTGAGATAGACAACTTAACATCATAGTTCAACTTCTGGTACTATGCCACTTTTTTTAGTTTTAGATTCAAAGACTGAAAATGACCTATAGATTCTTATAAAGCCCGTTTTGTTTGGGAGGTGAAGTCTAAACTCTTGCTGCTTAACTTGTTACCAAAAAGGTAGATAGCCCTGGTTCCTCCTGGCCTGAACGTGTACTCTAAATATAAAGTAAGAACTGACTGCTGTCATTCTTCAGTGTCACAGAAGTAAATGTGCAGGAAATATATCACTTCAATGTATTGTAGCCTTCTCCCAACAAACAAAAACTATGTTGTTTGCCCTGCAGATGAATCTTATTTCCAAAGAAACATTTGCGAAACAAATTATCTATTTTTACTATTCATACAAAGACCACAAACCAGAAAAAGGTAAAATGTAAAAGTGAGGATCAACCCCACTAAAAGGGTTTTATCTTTTAAAGCCTGTTAACAGAATCTTTTTAAATTTATGAACCACCAAAGAAAGATATATTCAACAAAGCAAAATAGAGAAAAATGGAAATACTTCCACTAAAAAGAACTAAGTATTAAAAAGTGATTGAGAAAACTTAAAAACAAGTAATGGAATAAGGGCAGTACACTTACCGAAACGAATAGTCTGGGGCCATTTTCTGCTTCAATAGCTAAAGTCCATCTCAATCAAAAAAATTCCACCACTCTGTTATACCCAGGTTCTATGTCAGTATATTTCCTAGTATTGTTACCCCATCCATTTCTGCCTCATCAGCTATATAGTGCTTCTCTCCCTCTTCTAACTTTAACTATAATCTACCTGTCGACTAATGTTTTCACTACTTATCTCAATTTATTCCTTACTAACATCACACTAAAACCCTCCTTACACACGTCTTATAATCATATCCAGTCTGCTTCCCACATATTACACATGAACTGCTTGCACACTGAATCTTTTGTTCTTGGAATTTAACAACATGTATGATGTCACCACAGAGAAAATATCGGTTTTATCTTTGTATGTAGGTCACTACTGAAGTATTACCCATTTGTATCTAGAGATCTTAAAAAGTATCTATGCAATGTATCTTTGTAAAAATAATTTGTCATGAGAATCTTAAAATGTGTCTGTCAGAGCTCTTCTTCTCAAACCTCCTCTAAAAATGGCTTTACTTAGTTGGACTTCCCCAATCAATGGAGACAAAGCATGGCAGAAAGAACAGCACTAAGGTAAACTAAAAGACAAAAGGACTGTGGTAGACAGGTTAAGCTTTACTTGCTAAACTGGCCTGAAGTCTGTCAGGCTAAGTGCTATTCTTACTAAGGGACAGACCTCCTCCTCTTACTAGCTCAAACATTTCACCATTTTTTCTAAATATATTAAATACTAATTCTTGCACTTTCACTACAACCACTGAAAAATTACATTAGTCCTGATTATGACTGAAAAGGGTCCTAAGACCAGCCCACCTACCTAATTAATAAAACATAATGCCATGGATTATTTCACATTTACTGTTAATCTAGGTTAACAATGTATATTTAAAGACTTCCCATTAACAAAACAGATTAGAGTGGCGTGGCCAAGGATGAACACAGGATAGCAGCAGACTTCTTCAGCTCCACCAATTTCATTACATTGACAGGAATTAATTACTTAAAAAAATAATTTTTGAAGTAATTTTCTTTCTAAATATGTTTGTTTTATATAGTTCTTGAACTATATCTAAAAAAGAAAGGAAATCTTAATAATATTCCTGTCAGAAATTACTTTGGAAATTTTCCTGTCAGTTTATCAGTCTGAAATGAGTTCCAGTAAGACAAATTCTCAAGACTCCAGCATCAAGAAAGAACTTCAGTCTCTGATAATTATAGTCCAGCAACTTACTGCTAAGATGGATAAAATGGATACTAAAATAGACACTTTCATAGAAAAAACTACAAAACAAATAGACTTGTTACATATGGACCTGCAACAACAGAAGATCCAGATGACAGGCATAGAAGAAGCTGTGAATGACATGGAAAATAGAATACAAGAAGAGGAAATCAACATTGAGTTTCTGCTGAAACAAAATACACATTTACAAACAAAGCTGGATGACCTGGAAAATAGATCTAGGCAATAACATTAGGATTTTTGGACTGCCAGAAAATATTGATGGTAACAATATTACTTCTTTTTAACAACATGGCTCCCTAAAACTTTAGATTTACCAGAAGCATTCTCTTTTGGTATCGAAAGAGCACATAGATCTATAGCTAATACTAACTCTAACAAAAACTATCCTAGATCAGTTATAGTTAGATTTCAATCATCTTTTGATAAAGAGATGGTTCTTAAATCTGCTTGGGCTAAAGCTCCTGTTAAGATTAATGAAACAACTGTGCGTTTTGACAATGACTATTCTTCCATGGTATTAGCTAAAAGAAAAGTTTTTCTGCCACTAATAAGGGAGCTTAAAAAAGCACAGTTTAAAACATACCTTCTGTTTCCTGCCAAGCTTAAAATCTTCCTTCCTGATGGTCCTAAAATTTTCGATGACTTAGACTCTGCTTTACTGTTTATCAAAAAAAATAAGATTTTGGAAAAAATAGAAGAAATGGAATGGGCTAGTCCTTCGTTAAAGAGACTGGCAACTGAAACCTCGTGGAAGACTTCAGAGAAGAAGAAGAGACTAAAAAACAAATGATTTGTACTATGTTTTTTTTTTCTCTCTCATCATTTTATTTTATTATTAATCTTTTTAAATATAGTTTCTGCATTTCCAAGAAGCAACAAATATTTTGAAAAAGATTTAATCAAAGTTATTCTCTGTGTGCAAAGAAATGTTTTGTTTCATAACTAGTCAAAATATCTGGAGATTTAATGGCAAGCTGTGATTTAACTTGTTTCTCTTTCTGAAGAGGAAAAATAAGGTCAGTAATTTGATACATTTTTTTTTTCCTTTAAAAGTTTATATGTTCTTCAAATGCTATTCCTAATTATACTTTCTTGATTACACTGCTTATGCTTGTTTGTAAATAATCTGTCATGCTTTAACTAATAATAATTAGAACTAAATAATAGTAAATATGTTTTATTTTTAACTCTATTAATATAAACAGTAAGTAATATTCTATTGTATATACTTCTTATAGCTTTCTCTTACATTTTTTTTATTTCTGCCTTACACCCTTTTACTTTCTACTCTCTTTTCTTTTCTTTATTAATATATAGAAATACTTTTGATCATATAGACACAGTAAATAATAAGATTCGCATAGGAGTTGAGTTGGGACAAAAATGTTGAGTTTTGTTACTTATTAATAATTTTGGGCTTGATTTCACTTACATAGAGTCTGTAATAACCTGTAGAATGCATTGTGAAGGTTTTGTCATGTTTAGATGCATTTACACTGCTAAATGAATGTTTGTCACTAGTTTTTAATAAGTTTCCCGCCAAAATGTTAAGAGAGACAATCTGGGATGTGGGCTGTCTCATGCACAGTGTCCATGAGCTACTTCAAAAGCTTCAACTCTCAGAATTCTCACAGAGAAGCTGAAAGCAGCTGGTCTCACCTTTGACCTAGATATCACACTGACACATCACAGATACAGGAATAGCAGATTAATAATATGTGTTAAAACCTATGTCCCAAACATATACATTACTATAACTCATTTAATTCATCTGATTGACAAGCATAAATAATTTTATAACTCTATACTGGAAGAAATTGTCATGTGATATATTTTAAAGCAGTAGTATAGCATGTTTGTAAAATCTGGTTACTAAAATGTGTTTGCTGTGCATTATTTTGTATAAAGCAGACAGATTTATTGAAGGGACAGCAATGTAAGATGGTGCTCAGTGAAGATACAACTCAGTGAGATCGTATATATATATATATATATATATATATATATGTGTGTGTGTGTGTGTGTGTGTGTGTGTGTGTGTGTATATATATATATATATATATAGATATATATATATATATATATATATATATATGTGTGTGTGTATATGTGTGTGTATGTGTGTATGTATGTATATATATATATATATATATATATATATATATATATATATATATATATATATATGTGTGTGTGTGTGTGTGTGTATGTAGATATGTATATAAATGTTTCTGAGAATCTGCTTAACTATGAAGTATGATTTATAACAATTTCTATGAATACAATATTTTATTCTATTGGCAATAATGAGTTTGAGTAAATGCTCATATACAAGCAATTCAAGGTTTTTTGGAAGCTGTTAACTGTATTTACATGACAGAAAATAGATGCATCCTAATATATGTAATGTCTGAATCATATTAGCCAAAGTTTTTGATTTAAATGAATGTTAGAACTTATTTTTCTCTCCTCTTGATTTCTAACATCAAGATTATTTGAATGCTATTTGAATACAAGTGTTTTATATTACATGGATGTATATAGTAGTATGAACAGTTTAAAAAAAAAAAAAAAAAAAAAAAGGTTTATTTTAGTTTATATGATGCTGTTTTACCAAATGTGTAGTCTTGTCTTGCTAGATAATTGAATTGAAAACTGTTAACTTCAGTTAAATATAACTAGTATTAAATTGATAAGGTGGTAGCTGACATACTGCTGCTTAGGGTAGGGGTTAACTTGAGTGGTAAATACTACTCTAAGTTGGAGTTTATAACTCCAGGCTGGATGCAAGGTTTAATCCTTACATTATTTTCACTTGTTCATTGTTATTTGTATATAGTTTTGACATCCACAATATATTTTGTACATTCATTGTCACTACAAACAAAATTGAATCCTATACGAAATCCCATAAGAGATTCAATAAATACAGCTATATTTAAAGGTACACCTAAAGGAGGAGATGTAACATTACTTATCTTATTTGTTATTTTGATCATAAGATTCTTAAGTTTTAAAAATGCCAAATGACATCTTTAAAAGGAATTTCTTTAAACATTAATGGATTGAATAATCCATGTAAAAGGGCAAGACTAATAAGATACATTAATTTACATAAGGCCAACTTAGTCTTCCTACAAGAAACCCATCTCTTGAAAAAAGATATTGATAAACTAGCCACAAACAAATATACAGTATTGGTTAGTTCAGAGCACACTCAGAAAAAGAGGAGTGGCTATTTTATGGAATAAAAGTATGCCCATTCCTAAAACCATTAAGTCTTATCAGGATGACAAAGGAATGTTTTGTATGGTTACAATACAAATTAATGGGAAGACTTACACTTTAATTAATGTATATTGGATACCTGGAATTGGTATTAATACAGTGAAACATCATCTTGATAAGATCATATCATTCTCTATAGGAGATATTATTTTAGCTGGTGACTTTAATTGTATACTACATGAAAGTGATACTACCACTATAGGAAAGAGAAGAATTACATCTAATGCAAAACATTTAAAGGATTTTGCTAATTCTTATCATTTGAATGATATTAATAATCAGATAGATTCAAAATCATTACCATACACCTTTTTTCTAACAGATACAAAACTTATTCAAAAATAGATAGGGTCTTTATTTCTAACCAGATGGTAACAGATTTAATTAATTCCAAAATCATTTCATGTCCTATATCTGATCATAATTCAATTGTTTTGAATTCATGATAAAAAATACTCATAATGTTCAGATCAAAAGGATACCAGCATACTTAACTCAACTAAAAGACTATAAAGAATATATACTTTCAGAAGTAAAACATTTTTAGACATAAATAACACTCCTGAAGTCTCCATTGTTTATGTTTGGGATGCCTTAAAATCATATCTATATGGACAAAGTATCAGATGGTATAATAATAAAAGGAAATCTTGGGATAAGGAATTGTTAGATATTCAAAGTAAATTAGACTCTTATAAACATAATAATAAAGAAAATATTATGGACAAGAAAGTTATTGAAGAAATAAACAAACTAAATGAGAAATACAAAGAAATTTTAACTCATAAAGTTAAAATAACTTTAGAGAAATACAAGTTTTTGTCTTATTCAATAAGCCCCAAATACTTACATAGACTTGAGAATAAAACAAAAAGGTTGAATAAACAAAACCATATCAAAGAAATCTTTTCTCTAAGGAAAAAGAAGAATGTTTCTAGTATACCAGAAATACTAGATGAATTTAGAAATCACTTTCACAAAATTAACCATAATAATATTAACATGGAACCTAAAGATAAAATAAAGGAGTTTATAACCACAAATATGAATAAAAAGCTTAATAAACAACAGATTAAACTATTGGACAAGAGTATTTCATATACAGAAGTTATTACACAAATAAATAAGCTTAAATCAAACAAAGCACCGGGTAATGATGGTATTATACCAGAGATATATAAAATCCTTTCTAAAATACATATTCATTAATACATAAGGTTTTATTTTGGCCCAAACTGAGTTAATAACCCCCATCTTGGCAATATACATTTATTTCGCCAATTTTAAAACCTAATAAAGATCCAACTAGATGTTCTTCATATCGGCCCATCTCATTACTTAATGTTGATTATAAAATGTTTATGAATATCTTTGCTGATAGATTGAAGACAATCATTCCGGCATTATAGATATAGATCAGACAGGCTTCATTGTAAATAGAAATACTTTTGATAATATAAGAAGAACTTTAACATTAATAGATTTTGCAAATAGGAAAAAGAAAGATTTAACACTTATTAGTCTTGATATAAGTTCAGCATTTGATTCAGTAAGTTGGGACTATCTGTTTACCTTAATGAAGTGCACAAACTTCTCGGATGCATTTGTAAATCTAATTGAACATTTATACAAAGGAACGTTGGCTTATATTAAGGTAGGAACATATGTTTCACAAAAATACCCATTCTTAAAGGTACAAAACAAGGATGTCCACTTTCTCCACTATTATTCACTTTAGTAATGGAGCCTTGGACTAATTTGATCAGAAACAGTACTGACATAGAGGGTTTTGAAATAGATGAAAATACAACATCCAAAATTCAACTTTTGCAGATGATGTTCTAATTACATCAGCAGGATCTAATTCTTCTATACAGTCTCTATTTGATAACATGATGAATTTTAAAAGTATTTCTGGTTTAATATTCAATGAAGAAAAACTAAAATACTACCTATATATACATGAAAAATATTCTCATTAGTGATTTTACTAAATATGTACCCAATTCAGGTCAGATAACTTATTTAGGTATAATACTCTCTAAAGATATTAAATCTATTATATATAATAATTATAATACCTGTTTTCTTAATATACAAAATCTTTTAATACCTGGAATAATATGTTTTTACTATGGAGGAGAGACTTACAATTATTAAAATGATAATATTCCCCAAGATTTTATACTTAATACAATCAATAATACTTCCACCTACAAAAATAATTATCAAGAAACTGAACACACTAATGTTAAATTTCTTATGGGCACCTAATAGACCTAGGATTGCATTAAAGAAACATACTAATAGCTGGTCTCAAGGGGTATTTCTTTTCCAGACTTTAATTTATATACTATCTCTTCTATTGTAAAAGTTATTACTTTATTAATAGATCAGTCATATGTCACAAAATGGAAAGATTATTGGGAGCTAATTAGTATACACTTCATGAAAATCTCCTTAACACATAAAAATATGATTGTAAATAACTCCATGTTATGGTTACTAAAGGAATTTTGTACTTCACCTATTACACCTAAACATATGGTTTGTTACCCATTAAATATTATTATTAGTTATCGTAACTTTATATTCATGCACCCTAAGTATAGGGAATGGAATTTTATTGTATTTCCTATAATGTATACTCAGGGTATGCTTTTGTCATCTACTTCTGAAGGAACTCATTTAGCTATAGATAATGATCTAAAGTACTGGTATCAGTTGATATCTGATAATAAAGTTAAAAATCTAGATTTCTTAAAACAAGAATTTGATCTAAGAGAAACTTGCTGGTTAGAGGTTCAGACCTTTAGACAACATCTCATTAATAAAATAGATTTAATGTCTATAACTGTTAAAGAATCTATTCCAACACTGATTGATTACTTGATATTAAATTTACAACATAAAGTTTCTGATAAAGGTAAACTTTCATACATACATAAAGTTATCAGACAAGAAACTTTTTACAGTGTAGATTCATACTGGAATTATTTCACTTCTATTAATGGGGACCCACCAAATCAACAAGATAAACAATATATATTGGAATCTGCTTATAGAACTACGTCTTCCATTGTCTGGAGACTTTATACATGGAAATTTTACATAGATCTTTTTATACACCTTTGATGATGAATAAAATAAATAATAAAGATAATCTATGTAAGAGATGTAATGTAGAAATTAATGCTGACTGGGCTCATATGTTTTATGACTGTATAAAATTGAAAGAATACTGGAAGTCAATTAATGAATTTTTGCAGGCTCTTTTTACAGATAATTTCATTATTTCTAAATCTCTTATATTATTCAACACACCTGTACCTCAAAGTGTTAAAAGGTTAAGCTTCCCTTGTTATGGTCTATTCTAGCAGTGGCTAGGAAAATAATAACTAGAAATTGGATTTCAGATACACCTCCTTCGTTCAATGAATTTAAAATGTTATGAATATTGTGTGCCATATGGAAATAAACACAATTAGGACTAGAACAAATAGAAAAACATCTTATTTTATTGTATGGGATAATTTACAAAATTTGTTAAAAAAATTTTAATTTCAATAGCATGGTATTTTAGTTTAATTAATTGATCTGATTGTAGTGGATGTCTTTGTAAATACTTTAGTTGTTTTGTTGAATATTATAATAATACCTATTTTTAATTACTTGTATAAAATTGTTATGATATTTCTCTTATATGTTAAAACAATAAACCTGTTTTGAAAAAAAAAAAACAGATTAGAATCAGACTGCTCGTTGTAGCACAGTTTGAACACAAACATCTCAGTAATGTTTTTTAGAATACACATCCCTCTTACTTTTTGAACAATGCAAGAAATTTCTTGAAACACATTTATCACTTCTGAGTTTGTGTGGCCTTTGAAACAGTACATTTGTATGCTGTGACCCCACACTTCTGGACTACATATCGGGGGGAGGGGGAGCAGAGCAGCTTGCTTCTCCTACAAAACTACTTTGGTAATGTTTTATTACTACACCTACTCCCTTGATTGTGTGTGTGTTCAGTAATGTTTTACATTGAGAGTTATGCCAGCCAAACATCTCAGAGAAAAGTCATTGGGGAAGGTTTAGCAAAACTTGCCTAACATTTCTTTGAAAGTACAACTGCAAACAATGCATAGGAAGCACACACAGATCCTCATGCTCAAATACTATCAGAGTGCACATCTGAAGGTGAAGCGGTCTCAAAGTAGGTGCAAAAAGTCAAGAAAATACAGTTGGGTACACTTACCATAAATGTAGATGTTCCAGTGTATTCACTGTTGCAGTCCTGACTTGTGGGATTTCCTGCCATGAAATCCCTTGGCCAGCCTGACTACCAAAGAAAACTTCCCCTCCTCCTTAGGCTGGGAGACATACTAACTGATGTCAGTGAGCTTGGATATACAGGGACCCAGCCGATGTCATATCATCATTTTTTTTGCCCCCTATAAAGTAGGAGCCCCTAAATGGGCAGTAAGAAAATAAATAAGAGGACCTATATAGGAGGAAAGGCAAAAGGGAATTCCCTTGGCTAAAGAAGACGTTACAAGTATACTACCAAATAGGCTAAGGAGGGTGGGAAAGAAGGTTGCAACAATGAATACACTTGAATATCTGCATTTATGTAAGTGTACACACCTGTACTATGTTCATTGTGTTTCACTGCTGCAGTCCTGACTTGTGGGATGATTACCAAAGCTGAAACAAGGGTTTTAAGAGATTAGGGAGAGGAGAGAATGCCCTGCAGGATGGCAGTGGCAAATCCTGCTCTGGACCTGGAAAAGGCTGCTAAGTGTTAGTGTGTGATGAAGGTATGCAAAAGACAACCAGGTGGCAGCTTCCAGAATGTCCTTAGTGGGGACTCCTTCCAGGAAGGCATTACAGGTTGCAGTAGCCCTAGCGAAGTCTGACCTGATAGCCTCGGGTGACTTTCTGGTATGATGGCTGTAAAAATGAGATGCGGTGGGAGATCCATTTTGAGATAGTCTTGTTTAGAAGCTGGTTTTCCCTCACAGCCAAGAGCAAAGGTCACAAAGAGTTGGCTAGATTTTTTTTCAAGGCTTTAGTTCTCTCAAAATAATAATGGAGCTCCCCATGCACATCCAAAGAATGAAGTATTTTTCCCCCTTGGTTCTGGGGAGTTGGGAAAGAATGTGGGCAGGGGAATAGCCTGATTTATAGAAGTGTCAGTTACCACCTTGGATACGAAGGAAGGGTTAGTTCTGAGGGAAACCCGGTCTGGGTGGAAGATGAGAAATAGCTCCACTGCCATGACAGCCTGCAGCTCAAAGACTTCTACCTAAGGTCATAGCCTGCAGAAGGGCAGTTATCAAGTTAGAAACTTCAGATAAGCAGATCCTGCAGGTTCGAAAGGAGGCACAGTCAGTTTTTCCAGAACAAAATTAAGGTCCCATGGAGGGGTAGGCTGCCTCCTAGCTGGTCTGATGTGGAGGACCACCCTAAGGAATTGCCTTAACGGGGAATGGGAAAATACAGGAGGAAGAGCAGGTATATTGGCCAAAATGGCAGAAGCATAAATTTTAATGGCAGAGTAGGAAAGGCCTTTATCAACCAGACTATTCAGGTAATCTAGAATGACAGAAATCTGGGCTGACTCAGGATTGTGGAGTTGCTGTTGACATCAGATGGAAAATCTTTTCCATTTAGCTGAGTATGATTTCCTAGTACTAGGCCTTCTAACCTCCTTAAGAATGCCCTAAACCGATTTGCTTAGGGCAGGCTTGATCCTGGCTGCTGTGGAAGTATGAAAGATGAAAGCATGAGTGTTGGCAGGCTGGGGTGCACAATCCTTCCCTTGTCCAGAGTCAGATGGTCGGGACTCTGAACAGCAGCCAGGGATTTTCATTGCTTACTTCAAGAAACAGGGGATACCAGTGCTGCTTGGGCCAGTCTAGGGTTATCAGTATTGTCCCTGGGCCTTCTCTTATCTTTAGAAGCACCCAAAGTAGCAGGGGGTAGGGCAGAGAATGTATTAATGAAGAGGCGAGTCCAAAGGAATGAGAAGCATCCGTCCTCCAGGCTGCTTGCTGTTTGTTCCTGGAACAAAACCTTTTCAAAAGGTCTATCTGTGGGACTCCCCATCTCTGAACCATGGTGAGAAGTATTTCCCGATGCAGACGCCATTCGTGGGGGTCCATCAAGTTTCCACTCAGGTAGTCTGATACAGTGTTTAGAGCACCTGGAAGGTATTGTGCCAAGAGATGCAACCCCCAAAGAGTGAATAGTTTCCCACACTTGCACTGCTAGATGACATAGAGGTTAAGAGTGGGTGCCCCCTTGTTCATTTATGTACTATATAACTGTGGTGTTGTCCGTCTTCACTAACAGGAACCCTGGCTCCCATTTTTCCTTGAAAGCTATCAGGCTTTTTTGCACTGCCATAAGCTCTTTCCAGTTTCCGTGCCTGTCCTTGAACAGTGTCTCCCACTTCCCCTGGGATTGGAAGTGTTGCAAGTGAGCCCCCAGGGATGTCTCTGAGGCATCTGTGATGACAGTTTGGGCCTGGCGAATTAATCTGAATGGAAGGCCCTGATTTTGAGCACAAGCCTGTACCCACCATGCAAACTCCTCCTTGAGGCAAGGAATCGGCTGCATCTCGGTCGTCATGGACTGTGTGTGACTGCACCATACTTTGAGATATCACTGGAGTTTCCTCATGTGCAGCCTGGCCAGGGGAGCCATGAGTATACAAGATACCATACAGTCCAGTGTTCGGAGGAACTCTGAGATGCACCGTTTCTGCAGGATTCTTTTGAAGTTCTTCTTTCGGCTTTTCCCGGTTAGGGGTCACCACAGCGGAACTCCGGCCCGTTAATGATTGGCAGTAGATTTTTACGGTGCCGAGGTGCCAACTCGACGCCCAACCTTCAACGAAGGCATGTCCATTCACACGTCTTTCCAAGGCCACTCGACCATGGGGAAGACATGCAGACTCCATACAGAAGGCACTTCAGCCAAGAATCTAACAGGAGAACCTCTTGTTGTGAGGCGACAACGCTACCGCTACACCACCGCGGCTTAGAATCTTTTGAAGTAGTGGGTCAAAAAGGAGACCTTGTCTGGTGGAAGGAAGAGTTTTTGAAGAAAACCGTCCAGCAGAGCCCCCAGGAAAACTAGCCTGGTGGACAGAACAGTGTTGGATTTTTTGAAGATTTATGGTGAAGCCCAGACAGGATAGGAGGTTCTGGGTAAAGCTCAGATTCATGATAGAATTGTGGCTTGCAGTTTGCAGTCATCAAGGTATGGGTTCATTTGGACACCTCTGGTTCTGCAAAAGGCAATCACAAGGGCTAAGCACTTGGTGAAACCCCTGGGAACAGTAGAAAAGCCAAAGAGCAGTGCATAAAATTGAAAGCGACTTGTACCTGCTCTGAAGCGAAGAACGTTTCTGTGGGATTCCTTTATGGGAATGTGCAGGCAGAAATCTTTTAGATCCAGTGTAACCATAAAGGCCTGTGGAGCTATCATGGACAAGAGTTTTTGAAGAGTCAACATTGTGAATTTTGGAACCAGGAGGAACTGATTGAGGGTGGGCATTTCTAAGATACGACACCAAGCGCCTTCTTTTCTGGGAAACAAACAGCCTGGAGTAGAACCCTTTTTCCTTCTGATGTTCTGGAACTGGTTCTACTGATCCCTTAAAAACACAAAATCTGGATTTCAGAGAGGGTCTCAGTTTTTTTTAATTTTGAGGAATATTTGGGTAGCCTGAGTATTTTAAAGGGTCTTTGAAAGAGAGTTTGTAACCATGTGAAATAATACTTCGAACCCACTTGTCTTAAGTGTTGAGGGATCAATTTTGTTTGAAAAGGGACAGCCTTCCTCCAACTCTTGTGTGTGCGGGAAGGAGAGCAGGGTGGGAGAGTCACTGTTGCTCTCTGGCAGATGCCTGTGGCCTAGAACTCCTTGTTTGGAAGTTTCAGAGGTCCACTGCTGGGTCGTTATAGTTGATGCCACTGTCTTTGTGTCCTTTCCCACTGGGGTCTCCTCTGCCGGCTTCTAGATTGGGATGGAAAGGACAAGTGTTTAATGAGGAAGTTCCTACTAAATCTTGGTGGCTGGACTTGAAGGAAGTCTTTCACCATATGTGTAGACTTAGCTTTGTCTTCAATCTTTTTAAGAAGAGCCTTAGCTTTAGACCCAAGGAGGAAGTCCTTGTCTAGGGCAGCATCAAGAAGGTTAGATTTAACGTGGTCAGGAAGAGACTGCTCCCCCAAGCCATGTATGCCTTCTAATAACAGTACCAGTGGCTGCCACACCGCTAGAGGTCTTCACTGCATTGTAGCCACAATTTAAGGAATGCCTAGCTACCAGTGAACTGTTGTGGCAAAGATCCAAAATTTCCTTAGAAAGGTTTTTATCCTCAAGGGAAGAGACCTTTTGTTTCAGCTGATCCAGGATGGTTTGCGGGTATTTAATTATATGCATGTGAAAATGATAGTCGAGAGGCATCATGGTAAGGGTGGATGAGATGTACACTTTTTCACAAATATCTATCAAGAGCCTTGCTCTCTATCTGTAGGTAAAAGATAGAGAACTGGATCTAGCCCCTTTGGGTCCTGGGGTGACCACCTCTGGATCAACAGAAAGAGTTTTGAAAAGGTATTTATGGGAGTCCTGTACCCGATGAAACAGGTCTATTTTTTGAGGGGCTGGGGGAAAAGAGTCTGGATTCAAGGAGGAATCCAAGAAGACATCCTTAACCACCTCTAAAATAGGGGAAATAGCAAGAAGTTTGTGCTCTAGCTGATCCAGAATCTCCCCAATTCTCTTTTTTGACCAAATGCATTCCTGTGCTTCCTAATGGAAATGTTCCTTCATAGCATGGAGAATTTCTCCAAAGGTAATATCCTCTGGGGGGAGCAGAGGGCAGGTTCTCTTCAGAATCTGATTCCTCAAAAGAAATGGAGAGTCCTTCAGAAACGGACCCTGCTAGATCAGAGTCCTCAGCAGACTGAAAAGTATCTGAAAAAACTTCAGAAGTAGGATCCCTTTTCCTTTTTCCTGGGGAAGAAGCCCTGGAGGCTTGTCTAGATCTGACAATGGAAATCAGGTCCTCAGCTGGCCTAATCAAGTCCTGCTGAAAGGGAGCAGGGGTAGGATTAGGCAAAGACCCTGCAGAAGCACCCCCTCTTAGGAGTCACTTTGGCCTTGGGCCTAGGAATTTCCAAAATTCTGATGCCCGTCTCTCTGGAGGAATGAGGAACCGGTGTAGGCTGAAGCTGCAAAGGGGAGTCACATGTTAAAGTGCACTCACTAGAAGCCAAGGCCTGCTGGATGGCCCCAGACCAAACCAACAAGCTGAAAGCAAGGGCCTGTGCAGAAGTACATGGACCCAATGGCATGCCGGACTCTGAACGGGTCTCGACAGAGGCCTGCACCACCACCTCAGACACAGAAGAGGGCTGCAAAAACGCCTCACCTTCAACAATCACAAGCCTTGAAGGAGAAGCAGATGGAGAATGGTTATTGTCAGAGGCCCTAAGCTTGCATCCCTTACCTTTTTCCCCCCTTAAGCCCAAGCTGCTCAACCTCTGAATGACTGGCAGATGCTATCAGATGCCAAGGAGTAGATTCAAGACTAAGGAATCTAGCCAAGTTAATCGGCCCTACATCTGATCGTCCTAGAATTAAAATAGGCACAATAATGGCAGCTAGGGATGTTGTGATCCAGGCCTAAATAGATGACACAAAGTGAACTGAAGTCTCTGTGTGGGATCTGCTTACCACAGTGGCGACAATTGTTTGCCTTATCTGACACAAGTTAAAGCAAGAGAAGAGAGTTCCACAATGGGGTACTTTGCTTTCTGACTACTTCATTCTGGTACAAACCAATGACATGCTGAAACACTGCTTCAGGCTCCAAAGACAAGAAAAGACTGATATCTTGATGTCGGCTGGCTCCCTATATACCCAAGCTCACTGATGTCGGTTAGATTGTCCACCAGCCTAAAAAGGTGGGGAATTTTTCTCTGGCAGTTGGGCCGGCCAAGGGCTTTCATGGCAGGAAATCCCACAAGTCAGAACTGCAACAGTGAAACAAGAACATGCACTGTTACCACAATTTAACTGGTGTTTTAGAAAAGTACTGAATTTTATTATATTTGTTCACGCATTCACAACAAAGAACTACATAATGAAAAACTCTAATCATTCCTGACTTAACATTTTAAAATCAAGGTACACTGTCTATTCTTTTTCCATAAGAATAAAGGGTGCCAGCATACACCTCATTTGTTCAACAGTGTTTCACTAAGACAATGCAGCTTCACAAAAAAGTTGAACCTGAAATGTCACTGCTGATACTACATAAAGAACTCCTTACCCTTGAAGCACTTTTTCTATACTTTGCAAGCTTTCATCAGTTTCTGTCAACCTCTTTCTTAAGGTCAACACATTAACCATTAAACACTCATCTTCTTTCTGAGACATTTATTCAGTCCACGTTTCCACATTTCCTACAAAACAAACAAAGCAAAGTGGTAAAACAATGAATACTAGAAATTACAAGAGAAAAATGAAAACAAAATTAATTTACAATGTTCAAATTAGTATTTAAAAAAAGAAAGAAAAACTAAGTTAGACTTATCATTTGTTTCCCACTCCTGGACTTCACTGGCAGCTTTTGTTGGACTGTACATCTACCTGCTTAATTCTAGCTAAAGTCCATCTGTCGGTTCTCTTCCCCCTCACAACAACGGAGTGGGAGAAACTTCCATAAAAATATTCTGATCAGTCACTGCCAAATACAGAAAATATTAGCACTAGCAGATGTAACTTGCTGGATTCAGAATCAGTTAAATAACGAGGCAGACAGAATGCACAAGGCATGTTTCATAACTGAATGCCAGAAAGCATGATGTACATTCTGAAATCTTAAAAGTACAGCTGTGTACACTTACCATAAATGTAGATGATAGAGTGTATTCACTGTTGCAGTCATTACATTTGGGTAATCTGCTGGCAGGTTGCTCTCAGTCGGACTGATTAACAAAGTCTTGGGTCCTGCGTCGGTTGCTGTCCCTTCTTCCATGACATCAGGGGTATAAAACATGCAGCAGACACCATTACATCAGTTTTTCTTGCCCCAGATGTCAGGTGCCCCCCAAATGGGGAACAAAAAAAAAATTATATATATATATATATATATATATATATATATATATATATAAAATTTAAGGGAGGGTAACCAGGACTGCAACAGTGAATACACTCTACAACTGTACTATGGTTCTTCACGTTTCACTGTTTCAGTCATTACATTTGGGTAGAATCCCAAAGGTATGGATGGGAGGATGGATTTATGCAGCATTAGGAGCAGCTATAAGGCCCTGCAGGACAGCAGTGGCAAAGCCAGCTCGGGAATTAGAAAAGAGGTAAATGGTAATGTTTAATGAACGTATGAACTGAGCTCCAGGTAGCAGCTTCTAGAATGTCTCTGGTAGGAACCCCTCTGAAAAAGTCTGCAGAAGTAGATGCAGCCCTGGTGGAATGAGATCTGATCCCCTTGGGGTTAGGTTTACCATGGTGCATATAGCAGAAACGAATACAACGGCTTATCCATTTGAAAACAGTCTGCTTTGAAATAGCCTTTCCCTCTACTCCTGCAGCAAATACCACCAATCGTTGTTCAGATTTTCTTAGAGATTTTGTCCTGTTTAAGTAGAATCTAAGTTGCCCGTGTACATCCAATGAATGCAGAATTCGCTCACCCTTGTTCTGTGGATAGGGGAAGAAAGTTGGCAGATGAACGGTCTGATTAAGAGCCACACTGGTTACCATCTTAGGCATAAAGGATTGATTGGTCCCGAGAGCCACCCTGTCCAGATAAAAAAATAATGAAAGGCTCCACTGCCATAAGAGCCTGTAATTTTGAAATCCTTCTAGCTGAAGTGACTGATAAAAGGAAAGCTGTTTGCCAAGAGAAATTTTAGGTCCGCAGTAGCAGCTGGCTCAAAAAGAGGGAGAGTGAGTTTTTCCAAACTAAAATTGAGGTCCCCATGCAAGAGTTTGTGCTCTCCTTGGAGGTCTTAACATTTTTGGCCCCTCTGAGATACTACTTTAGCAGAGGATAAGAGAAGAAGGGAGGTTCTGTGCTGTAATGAGCTGAAATGGCAGAGGCATGGATTTTTTATAGAAGAAAAAGATAGGCCCTTGTGAAGTATCTCAGTTAAGTATTGCAAAATCTGAGGAATATTGGGCATTGCTGTGCTTATTCCTTGTGACTGGTTCCAGGCACATAACAGTTTCCATTTGTCAGCATAAGATTTTCTAGTACTAGGCCTTCTAGCCTCCAAAATGACATTCATCACAAGTTTGCTGAGAGATGTCAAGGGTTAAATTAGTCGATTAGCCAAGCTGCAAGATTCAAAGTTTGGAGCCGGGTGTGCAGAATTTGGTAGTTCTGCCGAGACAGCAGGTAGGGTGTCTGAGGCAGGTGCCACTGAGGAAGGTGACACACTCCGCAGGAGTGGGTACCAGTGTTGGTGAGGCCAGTCTGGAGCAATCAATCATTTCTGGTTTGTCCTGTCTGACTTTTAGTAGGACTTTGGAGAGCAGAGGCAGAGTGAGAAAAGCATAGACTGATAGAGCATCCATTTTCCAAGCGTCTTTGTGATGAATTCTTGTGCAGAATTTGTCCAACTGATAGATCTTTTTGCATCACCCCAGAACTATGTCTGGGCTCCCCCATTTGCATGTCAACATGTTGAAAACTTGTGGTTCCAGTTTGCATTTTTGTGGGTCCATAACATTTCTGCTTAGATAGTCTGACAGAGTATTTAGCTTTCCTGGCAGCAATTGAGCTTGTAGATGTACTTAAGTCAAGGCCGTGTTCCACAATGTCATGGCTAGTCTGCAAAGGGGGTAGGAATGTGTACCCCCCTGCTTGTTTATGTACCACATGACTGCGGCGTTGTCCGTCTTTATCAGTAGTTGTCCTGGATGAAGATAGTCCTTGAAGGTTGTCAGAGCATTCTGTACAGCTAGCATCTCTTTCTGATTGATATGCAAGTGCATTTGACTTGGGCTCCATTTGCCCCGAACGCATTTCCCTGCCAGATGCGCGCCCCCCCCCCCCAAGCATAGTCTGATGAGTCTGTTGTTAAGGTTTGGGCAGCAGGGGCTGGAGTGAATGTCAGCCCCTTGTTTTGGTGGCAGGCCTCTGCCCACCATAGGAACTCTAGTTGCAGGCAAGGTATAATAGGAATCCTGGTTTCCAGGCTGTGATAATGTTAACTCCATAAACTTTTTGGGTACCACTGAAGTTTCCTCATATGCAGTCTTGCATATGGAATTAGAAGAATGCAGGAGGCCATGAACCCCAAGGCCTGCAGAATTTGTCTTGCAGATAACTGGGTTGTTGTGGCCACCTGTTTGAAGCAAGTCATCAATTGAATTTGCTTTTTTGGTATAAGGAAAGTAATCTGGGCAGTTGTATTCAAGCTTGCACCCAGGAATGTAATTTTTTGAGAGGGTACCAGTTGTGATTTCTTTTCATTATCGGTGTACCCTAGACAAGTTAGAACCCTTTTTACAAACGCTAGATGCTTTAGAAGAGAGTGTCCTTGTTTTCTGCCTGGATTAGACAATCGTCCAGGTATGGATAAATTTGAATATTTCTTTGCCTGCAAAAGGCAATTACTGGTGCCAGGCACTTTGTGAAGACCCTGGGCGCAGCAGATAAGCCAAAGGGCAGTGCAGAGAACTGGTAATGAAAGTAGCCTGTTTTGAAGCGGAGGCATCTTCTGCAAGATTCCCTGATTGGGATATGCAGGTAAGCGTCTTTTAAGTCTACAGTTGCCAACCAGGCATCTTTGCCTAGCATTGGTAGTAACTGTTGAAGAGTCAGCATCTTGAATTTTGGAATGTCCAGAAATGTATTTAGAATGGATAAGTCCAGAATTGGACCACATGATTTGTCTTTTCTGGGTACCAGGAAAAGTCTTGAATAAAAACCTTGTCCCTTTTCCTCTTCTGGTACTGGTTGAATAGCCCGCATATTCATGAGGGACAGAACTTGTTTCTGGGCCTCTGTCCATTGATTTAGAGGCAGATCTGGCCATCCATTTTGGGATTGGCAACGTGTGGAAATCTGTATCCCTGGGATACTATATTTAAAACCCATCTGTCCTGGGTAATCAGTTGCCAATTTCGTGCATGAAGTGCCAGTTTTCCCTCCAAAGGGGCAGCCAAAAGGTAAGTGCTTGGTGATTGTAGAGGAAAGTCATTGAGACTTTTTACCTTAAGGAGGTGCCTTGTTGCTTCCAGGTTTGGAAGTGGAGGCACCCCACTGTTTTGTTCTAAAAGTTCTTTGTGACTGAAACCTGTAGCCTTTGGAATGTCTGGATTTGACTTGAGCGGCTCTCGAGGGAACTGGAAAGGACGAGTTCTTAGTAGGCCAGTGCCTACTAAATCTGGGTGGCTGCACTTGTAAGAAACCTTTCACAGTTTGCATAGATTTAGTTTTATCTTCCATCTTTTTTAAAACTTATTCAGCCTTATTACCAAAGAGACTGTCCTGTTGTAAATGAGCATCCAACAATTTTGCTTTAATACGGTCAGGCAGATTTTGCTCTTTGAGCCAAGCATGCCTTCTTATCACAGATCCAGTTACAGCAGCCCTGCAAGAGGCCTCTAAAGAATCAAAACCACATTGCAAAGTATGTTTTCCAACTTGTTCAGCTGAACGTAATAAATCCTGCAACTATTTTCCACACAGTCGGAGATCACCATCATTTTCTGTTTAAGTAGACCCATGACATGCTGTTGATATTTAAGCATATGAAATTGACAGTTTAAAGCCTTGATTTCCAAGGTTGCAGATGTGTAAACCTTCTTACCCCATCTATCCAGCGCCCTGGAATCTCTGTCAGAAGGGGTAGGGTTCTTAGAAGTAGAGGATTTAACGTCCTTGGGAACCTGAGAAATGGTTTCAGGATCAACAGTAGGGTTTTTGAAAAGGAATTTGTGGGAGTCAGGAACCCTGTAGTATCTGTCAGGCTTACTAGGAGCCGGAGTCAGAGAATCAGGAGTCATACTGGATTCTGAAAAAACATATTCAACAATGTCTAGAAAGTACAGTTGTGTACATATCATAAATGTAGATGTTCGAATCTATTCACTGTTGCAGTTATTACATTTGGGTAATCTGGTGGCAGGTTGCCCTCAGTAAGCCTGAATAACCAAGTATTGGGTCATGTGTCGGTTGCTGTCTCCTCTTCCATGACGTCAGGTCGTCAGGGATATAGAACATGCAGCCGATGACATTTTCTTCAGTTTTTCTTGCCCCAGATGTCAGGTGCCCCCCCCCAAATTGTAAATGCACTTTTAGCAACATAACCTTTACCTTCATCTAAAAGCAAATACACCACAAAGGCTTTAGTATATAGTGAAGGAAAGAAAAAAAGTCACAGAAAAGGGGAATGGCGGGTGGGTAACCTGGACTGCAACAGTGAAAACACTCGAACATCTACATTTATGTTAAGTGTACACAACTGTACTATTCTCTTAGTGTTTCACTGTTGCAGTCATTACATTTGGGTAGAATCCCAAAGCTATGGATGGGAGGATGGAACTAAATAGCATTAGAAGCGGCTATAAAGCCCTGCAGTACTGCAGTGGTAAAGCGTGGCCTGGATTTGGAGAAGAGAGGCAAATGATAATGCTTTGTGAAGGTATGAACAGAGCTCCAAGTAGCAGCCTCTAGAATGTCTTTGGTTGGAACCCCTCTGAGAAAAGCTGCTAAGGTAGAAGCAGCCCTAGTGGAATGTGACCTGATGCCCTTGGGCACAGGTTTACCATGGAAACAAATGCAGTGGCTTATCCACTTAGAAGTAGCCTGCTTTGATATAGCCTTCCCCTCTGACCCTGCAGCAAATGTTACCAGTAGTTGCTTAGACTTCCTTAGAGATTTGTTCCTGTTTAAGTAGAATCGTAGTTGTCTGTGTACATCCAATGAATGCAGAATCTGCTCCCCCTTGTTCTGCAGATTTAGGTAAAATGTTGGCAGGTGAATTATCTGGTTAAGAGCCACACTGGATACCACCTTAGGCATAAAAGAAGGGTTGGTCCTGAGGGACACCCTGTCTGTGTAAAACGTAATAAAAGGCTCCCTTAAAGTATGCAAAGTTTCTCCAAAAGAATAACCCTCAGGAGGAGATGCAGATGGGGTGGACTCTTCTGCATCAGAATCCTCATAGGGTGGAATAGAAAATTCCCGTTCAGAAGAGGAATCAGAAGAAATGGAAACCTGATCTGAAGATTCATAATCAGTGCCTTGCCTAGGCCTCTTACCTGGGGGGGGGGTTGGGAACCCCTCATCAAGGTAATTAAGTCCTCAGCCATTTTGATCATCTGTTTTTTAGGCATAGGGGCCTGAGCACGTGGCTCATGCATCAGTTGTTTTGACCTAGAAGATGATTTTGATCTTGTTTTTGAGGCTGGCATCGGTTTGATATAAAAATGTTGAGGCCTGAAAACACCCTCAGAAGCCGGTGCCTTCTCAGCAGCTCTGGACCCATCCAAGAGAGAGACATCCGCGGGTTCAATACTGTGAGAATCACGTGGCATACCAGACTCCGAATGGGTCTCGGTAGAGGCCTGCGACTCAAAAGTAGCAGGTATCAGGGGCTGTGAAAATACCAGAGTACCGGCGATTGGCTTAGAAGAAACGTAGTTAGTTTTGGTCCTCGATGGTCTCCCTCTGCCTTTTTCTTTGCGCTTTTTGCGAACTCTGGTAGTCGGACTGCTGACAGACGACATTTCGGGATAATTAAATCCTGATCCAAAATATTTCAAAGCAAAAATATACTGACGCTTAATAGTGCGTTGTTAAATCTAGCATACAACAGACAGCAAAGCACGTTATGATCTGGGTCTGGGCCTAGGCAAGGAATATAGTACAAATGAAAATCCTTATGAGGTATTTGCTTCCCACAAGTAACGCAATTATTAACTTTTACTGACAGCGGTAAGGAGCAAGAAAAAGTTTCCCCAATGGGGTACTTAGCTTTAGTTTGAAGACTTTGGTTCTGAAACTTGAATGTGAAAATTTCAGGAGTCGGCCAACCGGCACTTGCAAAATGCTTCTGCTTCGGGCACCGCGCGGCAAGAAAGAATGAAGAAAATGGTGTCGGCTGCATGTTTTACACCCCTGACGACCTGAGACAGCAACCAATGCAGGACCCAAGACTTTGTTATTCAGGCCGACTGAGGGCAACCTGCCAGCAGATTGCCCAAATGTAATGACTGCAACAGTGAAACATGAAGAACATCAGGAGGGTATAGCCAAAGGCCTATGCTGAGGAAGAAGAAGAAAATCCCCAAGTCTCTTAAGATTCAGAGAAATCCTGACTTTCCCAGTGAAAGTGTTCCCTTAAGGTATGTAAAGTTTCTCCAAAAGAGAAATCCTCAGGGGGAGAAGCAGAAGGGATGGAATCTTCTGCATCAGAGTCCTCATAAGTGGGGATAGATAAATCCTGTTCAGAAGAATTAGAAACTTGATCTGAAGATTCATAGTCAGTGCCTTGCCTAGACTGCTTAGCAGGAGGGGGATGGCTACCCCTGATCAAGGTAATTAAATCTTCAGCCATTTTGATAATTTGTTTTTTAAGCACTGGGGCCTGTACATGTGGCTCAAGTGTCGGTTTTTTAGACATTGAAGTAGATTTTGACCTTAGTTTTGAAGATGGCGTCTGTTTAATATACAAATCTTTAGGCCTGAAAACACCCTCAGAAGCCGGTGCCTGCACAGCGGCTCCAGACCCATCTAAGGTAGAGACAGCCATGGGTTCAATACTTAAAGCATCTCTCGGCATAACGGACTCCGAATGGGTCTCAGTAGAGGCCTGCGAATCAAAAGTAGCGAGTATCGGGGGGCTGCGAAACTGCCTCACTGAGTAACGGCGACTGGCTTAGGAGAAGCGTCGTCGGTTTTGGACCTAGACGGTCTGTCTCTGTCTGTTTCTTTGCATTTTTTAGGTATTCCGATAGCAAGATTGCTAACAGATGACTTTTCTGGATATTTAAATCTTGAGCCAAAATATTTAGAAGCAAAAATATTCCGACGTTTAATCGTGCGTCGATTAAACTTAGCAGAAAACTGACAGCAAGGCACATTGTGGTCAGGGCCTAGGCAAGGAATACAGTACAAATGAAAATCCTTATGAGGTATTTGCTTCGCACAAGTGATTCAATTATTAACTTTTACTGACCTCTGTAAGGAGCAAGAAAAAGTTTCCCCAACGAGGTACTTGGCTTTTAGTTGAAGACTTCAGTTCTGAAACTCGAAAACGAATATTTCAGGAGTCGGGCGACCGGCACTTGCGAACTGCTTCTGCTTCGGGCACCGCACAGCAAGAAAGACTGATGTAACGGCATCTGCTGCATGTTTTATACCCCTGACGACCCAATGTCATGGAAGAAGGGACAGCAACCGACGCAGGACCAAAGACTTTGTTAATCAGGCTGACTGAAGGCAACCTGCCAGCAGATTACCCAAATGTAATGACTGCAACAGTGAAACACGAAGAACATCATGCTACAGATACCAAATCTCTTGAAGAAGTATATATGCATATATTCAAACATTTAAATAAATATGCATACATATGTATCACACAAGTGACATTATACATGCATGCAAACGCATATATGTATGATAGGCAATGCTTTGAAATTGATATACATATTTATTCTACATCATTTGCTGTCACATACATCTATATATAAATATGTCACGTGTGCGATATTTAGTCACAATATTACCTGTCCCTATGAAGCTTCAGCTGTTACATATTAACCAAGTTCCGTGCCGACCTAAAAAAAGTGTATAGTTCTAGTTATTCCTAGTAATACCAAATATGCGAAATTTAAAAACAAACTGCCCTGGTGGTCTGGAAATATAAATAAGTTCTACAACAAAAGGAAGTATTTCTAATGCCCTATACCAAATTTACATTACCTAGAATAAAGACTCTATTAAAAAGATGAGCAAAGAACTAAAAACTGCTATCTGAAAAACTAGGGTAAAAAACACAAATTAATACCAGTGTTATAAACAAAGGACATCTATAAGCACTTCTTTAGCTAAATGAGAAACTAGGAAATATCACCCAGCAATTTTCTGAACCAATTCAAAATGGCATCATTCACTCTGACTGTAACTACTCTAAAGACTTTAGTATGGTTGCAAATAAATTTACTGCCAACTTTACATCAGAAACTGTCACTGATATTCCACAAACCTCAGTCTCTTATACCCAAAATCATAAGGGAATTAACTGTGCTCTTGAAAAGTATAAAGTGCCACTTCTATAGACCCTGATTTACCTGGATGTCTAATAAATAGTGTCAAACCTTTCATTGTCAGACATTTCCTGAACTTTTTAAATTTGCACTCTGAGGATATTTCAATGAATTAGAGAGAATGGCTGTTGTGATCCCTCTTTACAAAGGGTTAGGGACATACAATAGACCACAGAACTACAGACTCATTACCCTAACAATGCTAACTTGCAAAACCATGGAATGCATATTTGACTTCATCAGTGACTGCATTAAAAACCTCATTCAGCTAGGCCCTCTCATCAGTTTAGTTTTGTTAACAGTAGGTGATAGGACACCACAGTGGTGCAGCAGACAAGAGTCATCACCTCTCAGCAAAAGGGTCTCCAGTTCTATTCTCAGCGTCAGTGCCTTCTGAGTGGAGTCTGCATAGCCTCCCTGTGTTTGTGTGGGCTTCCTCTGGGTACTCCGGTTTCTTCACACATTCCAAAGACATGGCATAGTTGGACTGGACACTATAAATTGGCCATAGGTGTGCGTGTGAATGTGTGGTATGAAAAAACAGCTGCAGCAAGGCTGGCCACCCTGGCAGTGTGAACCTTGGCTCTAGAAGACTGTCAAAGTTCAAGTGAAACCCCACCTCCATGTGAAAAAAATGGAGAAAAGGGGTGTGGATAGCAGGATGCATATAATGTCCATCAGTGCAGCTTTAAAGTGAGAAAAAAAATTGGGTGGACTTGAATTTCGATTCCCGACCCTATTCTAAATGTTTTTCTCCCATTCCCAAACTGATGCAACCTTGGAGATGGTTGTACAGCAAAAGAGAAGTGGAGGGCAAAAACATCCAGAGTTGAACTTTGAGGAAAGGGGGTTAAACAACAGTTTAAAACAGAGAATTTCACTATCTTTAGGAAAGATTTAGAGCCTCAACAACATGCCCTTACATACCAGTATTCGGCTCAACTACATGGTTTCAAATATTAGCCCACCGTTTTCTGGTTATAACATGGAACATAATTTAATGAAACAAGAAGCAAGGCTTATTTTAAAATTCAGTACTTTCTATCATGTCATCCTGCCACTATGACACAAAGGGATAAAATATTAACTACAACACAGACAATCCAAGTCCGATTAGCAGCTTGAGACCTGGAACAGCTAAGAAGGGGAAGGCAGATTGAAGTGGCAAATGCTGGCTAACCCCATCAGGGTTAGTGGGGACAGTGCTGGTAGTTTTGCCATATGTAAACAGAAGCTTGTAGGCAATATATCTTCAACCAGTGACATGGTTTACAAAGCAGATTATGGCAGCCATATTTATGACGTGGGCTGGATCACTGACATGCAGGAGGGCATATAGGGCTCCTGCTGTGATGACGGCAACCAATCAAAGGAGTGGGGTTAAACTTAAACATATAAAAAAATTACGGCTGCATTTATGACAGCCTCCATGATCAGTTCTCGCCCTATAAGGGAAGAAATGCCTGACTGACTGACCATGGACAGCTGTTGGTGGGCAGCACTAAGAGGATAAACAACTCTACTTTTTTTGTTGAATTCTTTAAGTAAACCCATGCAACAGTAGATGTTCAAATGATCACTGCTGCAGTAGCCTTAGCAATAAGGGTTATGTTCTGCACAGGATATAATAGTCAGCCAGCTTCCGAAAACTTCAGGGCACCTTCCATGTGCCCAGTCAGTCAGCTCAAGCAGAGCTGGCTAAAAAGTCGAGTTCTGGTATCAAGCCCTTCAGAGCTTTCATGCCAACAGAGAGAGAAGGAACCTGAGCCCCAAAAGGCCAGTGCTAGGAATAACAAAAAATAAATGTCCACACCCTGGCATAAAACACACAAGAAACAAATAAATAAATAAGAAAAGGGGGTGGAGGAAGGAAGCTGATACTGCAACAGTGATCATTCAACAATCTACCGTTATGGTAAGTTTACTTCTACAACTGCACAATGTTCACCATTTTCATCACTGCTGTTGTAGCCTTAGCTATAAAGGCAGATTACATTTGGGAATTTGGAAGGTGGAAGAAGAAGAGTCCAGGAACCCCTGGAAAATGGTCCTAGCAAACCCTGATCTAAACCTAGAGAAGGAATCAAGCTTATAATGTTTTGAAAAAGTATGTACAGAGGACCAAGTTGCAGATTCTACAACACTTCTAGCATCCAACCCTTTCTAAAAAGCCAGAGATGAAGCCAAGGACCTGGTAGAGCGGGCCTTTACCCTGCCTGTAATAATTTTGCTTTGGTGAACATAAACAAAAGGTAATAGCCTTAGAAAACCATTCAGAAATAGTCTGTTTTGACAAAGGTTGTCACTTCTTACCTTCACAAGAAATGAGCAACCGATCCAAAGATCTGAAAGACGCAGTTCTGTCAAGATAGTACAAGACCTGTCTGTGGACATCCAAGATATGGAGTATCCTTTCGCCCTCATTTTTAGGTTCAGGAAAGGAAAAGGGAAGATGGATAGTTTGGCTTAAAGTAAACTTTGATACCACTTTAGGCATAAAAGAAAGATTAGTTCTCAAAGGCAGCCTTTCCAAAAAGCAATAAACGAAGCCAAGACCCTAGCAGAATGGGCATTGACACTGACTGGAATAGTTGAGTTGCAATGAGTATAAAAAGAAATTATGCACTTAACATAACATTCCATCCGAGTTGTTAACTTCATTCACCTTCAACCTGTGAGTTCAGATCAGAGAATTGGATCAAACTCGGATGTATACTAAAGCTCTAGATCCAGACTCTGAGCTCCTCCCCTACCAATAATCCCCCGTTCTCCCCTCAGATCGAGTTTGCTGCTGTCACACATGCAATGTCTCCCAACATAATGTTCAATTTACATAGAAAGGAAAATCGGAGAAATACTTCAGGAGCTCAAACAGGTAAAAGTAAATGAGTGCTGTCAGCCTATCCATCAAGTCCTAATTCATATGGAAGGGGATGGAGGGAGGAAAGGCTGAAAATGAATGAAGACAACTCAAATGGAATGTTATAGTGAGTACATAACTTTTACTTCTTTATCTGAAGTTGTACGCTTCATTCAATCTTCAATCTGTGGGACAGAGTCCCCAGCTACAGTAATCTTGGGAGGCCCTCATGGAAGGATATTCCAGAGCACAGCGGAACCAAAGAATGCCCTGTTTCTGGAAATTATGTCCAATTTCCAATGAGGTATAAAGGTATGAGAGTTTGCCCAAGTGGCAGACGCACAGATATAGTCAATGGAAACTTTGTCCATGTCTTCAGACATGGACACAGACCTAGTAGAATGGGGCCTGATTTTAAAGGTTAAGGAAAGCCCTTTGGAAGAATACACAACTGAAAGACAGTTGGAGATCCAGTTGGCCAATGTGACCTTAGAGACAGGTTTACCCAAATTTTTCTTTGAAAAGGATACGAATAGCTGATCAGACTTTCTGAAATGTTTTGTTCTGTCTAAATAAAAACTTAACTGTCTATGTACATTCAGCATATGAAATTTATACTCTCCCTTGTTTTGAAAGTTGGAGAAAAATGGAAGATTGATGACTTTATTGATGTTGGCTTTGGAAGCAACCATGGGCAAGAAAGAAGGATTAATTTGCAGAATAACTGTCTGTGAAAAATCAAATGTAGTTGATTGGATAAGGCCTGCAGTTCAGACACCCTCTTAGCTGAGGTGATGGCTACTAAGAAAGATTTTTTCCAGGATAAGTACTTCAATTCAACTTTTGTTGAAGGCTCAAAGGGAGGTGCAACCAAAGCTTGCAAACCATACTGAGATCCCAAGGGGGAGCGGGATTTTTGATTGGCGGACGAAGCAGAAAAAAATTATGTACTTACCACAACATTCCATGTGTGTTGTCCATATCGACCTTTATTCTAACTGATAGGTCAGATCTATCTCTGCCTTTCCAAAAGCTTGAGGCCCTCCTCCTCTACCCACAATGCAGTTTCCTAATTTCCTCAGATCTTGTTTGCCCCCCCCCCCCCAAAAAAATCAGGTCATACAACTCACCAAAACTCGCTTAATATGTATAAATACATAAAATCTATAAGTACATAAATGTTTGTGCGTGCGTGTATATAAATAAATAGGCCGAAGGCAGTATTTCTGAGGCTATGGAGATCCGTAAACCCAATAACTACTCAGTCTTCCAGGAGTATAGGAAGGGGGCATGGAAGGTGGGTTGTGAGAATAAATGTTGAGATGGAAAACACACATGGAACATTATGGTAAGTACATAACTTCATGTGTTGTTGTCAGTCTCATATTTATTCTCACTGATGGGACCGCGACCCAAGCAACCGGATTCTTGGGTGGCTCATGGCAAAATATCCCTCAGAACCACTGAACCAAAACAAGCTCTACTTCCTGGAGGCCAAATCCACTCTGTAATGAGTAATAAAGGTAGGTGGTTTCGTCCACGTAGCTGTAGCACAAATGTTATCCAATGGGAACCTTGCTTGTAAAGCTGTAGATGTAGCTATCAACCTGGAGGAATGAGCTTTAACAGGGAAAGGAAGAGTTCTGTTCTTAGTTGTAGATGTAGGTTATAGAAAATGTGAGCCATCCAGATAAGGTAACTTTTGAAACTGGTTGGCCTTTTCTAATCTCAGAGTAGGACATAAAGAGCTGATCTGATTTCCTAAATTTTGAAGTTCACTGCAAGTAAAAATGTAACTATGTACGTCCAGAAGATGGAGAGAGTATTCATTCTCCTTTGTTTTGGTAACTTGGGAAGAAAACTGGAGAGTTGTGTGTTGATCTTGCATGCTGTTGCATCAGCTACAGTTCCTTGGAGGGGTCTGAAGGTTCCTTTAACAGGTCCCTCTGTAGTCTACTGAAACGAGTAAGGTAGTTCAGTGACCCATAAGGTAAAGGCCGCTGATGAAAAGACGTGGTTCCCATACCCATCAATTGTCCTGGAATCGTTAATAGGATGATGGATAGAGGAACTGGTCTTGGATAGTTCCTTTTTTGTGTACACCGCCACGACCATAGCATAAACTGCGACACCTTTGGTTAGAAAATCTATTAAAACAGCAACTGTTTCATTTACTCCTGGCTTTCACCGGGGTTTAACTCTAACATGTGGAACATGTTTATTATTGTTTGCTTATGTACTCTTTGTCAAAATTATAATTGTAACATGTTTTTAATGTTTCTGTTTACCTGGAGCTTTTCTCCTTGAGCCTCTTCTGAAAATGGACATGCATCCAGTCGGACTATCCTGGTCAAGAAATGTAAAATAAAATGAAGTAAAATAAAAATAAATAAATAAAAGCCTTATCCTTTGGGGCTGTGATATATCTGGCTGGCCTCCTAGGAATGGGTTCTATAGGATCTAGGGTCTCCTAAGCCTTCAGGGAGATTAACTCAGTAAGTTCTTTGGAAGGAGGGGTCACCCAAGAGGCTTAAGGGCAAGATCCAAATGCCTTCAGGTATACCAGCTCCTCAGCCGAAGGAGAGGTGAACTGCCAGTCACCTCTCCATTTTAAAATTTCCAGGATGTCTCCAAGAGAGACATCCTCAGGAGGTGACCGTGGGGACCCTTCTGCTTCATCGAGGTCAGTACTGGATGTGATGGGCTCCTCTGGGAAGTCAAGATGCTTCCTCTTGCATGTCCTCTTCCTAGGGACTTCCTCAGTGGGGTATTCTAGGGAAGTGTCCGAGGGGGGGGTCCACTGAGGGGCATCCTGAGGCCTGGGATCCCTGCAGTCCTGTCTATGGGTGTGAAGAGGCTAAGACACCTGTGCAGATGTGGGAAGAAGATTGGAGGAAGATTGTGTCTTGGACTAGGGGTAGTCATCATCCTCCTTATGACCCTGAAGGCAGTCCACCCCTGTTCCGAAGAACTCACCGGACCTGACAAACAGGTTGTTGGAGCCAATGGAATCTCCAAAGCAGAAAACAGAAGCTCCGAAGCCAAGGTCGGAGCTGAACTTATCAATGCCAAGGCCCCAAGAGACAGGGGGTCAGATCAGATGAGATATGAACCGGCTCAGAGGACCCAACCTGAAAGTGTCTGCTCACAGAGGTCTACTGCAACAACTGAGTGGAGCTGCTTGGGGCAGATATAGGATCGGAGCAGCCAACAGGTCCCTGACTCTATACAGACACAAGCTGGATGTCAGAATTTTATGGCTCCGAAACAGAGGGACGGATCGGAGGAGGAGCAGGCGCAGAAGGGGAAAATTGGGTCTGATCCGACTCTTGAGCTCGGATACAAAAGTAACTTGGGCAAGGAAGGTGTCTTCAATAGCATCTGCACTACCCTATCCCGGAGAGGCTCCTGGTTGACCAGGTAGAAAGGGTTTGAGACGTGGATCTAGTCAGAAAAGGAGAAAGGAGCAGAGAAGGGATTGGCTCAGATATCAAAACTCCAAGAGCAAAGTAGACTTCGGAACCAAAGTGTCAGATGAAGTTGACTTCGGAGCAGGAGGTGTCTTCTGCTCTGATGTAGTCTTAGATCCGGAAGGTAAAGAACAGGGAGGGGGCGGATGTCCTCTAACTCAGACGAACATTAGACAGACATCCTCTTACTTAAATGGATGCGAACTTGGGACAGGTGAAGAAAACTACTTACACCAAGAAAAAAATTCAAGGTCAAAAGGAAGGGGAAGAAAGAAAAACACCCTCTAACTTAAAAAGGTGTAGGTTAGATGTCTTCTAACTTAACCGGACACTAACCAAAAGTTAAACAAAGGGAATTGACAGTAAAATACTATACTAAGGTCAGCAGGTAAGGAAAGTTGATAACTTAAGGAATTTTTAAGCAGAAAAAAGGTTTAACTACAAAGAAACAACTTGGTCCAGAGCTTGCTAAATGATCCTCTCACAGAGCACGACAAATGAGATCTGAGGAAGTTAGGGAATTGCATTATGGGTAGGGAAGGTGGCTCATGAGCTTTGCTGAAGACCTCAAGCTTTTGGAAAGGCTGAGACAGATCCGACCCATCAGTGAGAATAAAAGCAAGATTGACAACAAATGGTACCTTTCAGAAAGGTCTTGCACAATTTAGAAGAGGCCAAAGAAGATGAGTTTCCCCACCATGAAAATTGGAAATTGCTGCCAAATGAACCTTTAGAGTGGAGAAACTAGCTCCATTATGAAAAATAGAGGCCAAGTAGTCTAGGATGGCAGGAATAGGTGCTGTAAAAGGTGTCTAAATAGTGTTGGCGGGCCCAAATTGAAAATCTTTTCCATTTGCTATTATATATTTACTAGTAGAAGGTTTATGTGCTGCAATCAAGATTTTTTTCACTGGGGATGAAAGCCCGGGAGTAAGCCATCATTGAAATTGGCTCAACCAAAACAGTCACTTTCAGGCTTGAGAGATCTGGTTGGGTCTGTCCTGACTGTTAGGACAGATTACTTAAAAGTGGGATCCGGAGTCCATAGGTGACAAACCAGATGAGACCAAAGGGAGGGAAACCAAACTTGCAGAGGCCAAAAGGGAGCAATGTGGATTACTTTGCACTTCAACCTCTGTGCTTTCTGCAGAAAGCAGAGGATAAGAGTAAAGCAGACTGGGGGCCAAGCATGGACTAGAGCATTTCTTGGTGACTGTCCCTGAAGAAGGATCAGTGGGGGGAAGTTCTCTCTCTATTTTGTGTTGGATGGAGAGGCAAACAACTGCAGCAAGGCTGACCCCATTTCTGGAATATCATGTCTGCCACTTAAGTATTGAGATACCACTTGTGAGGCATCAAAATTGTTCTGCTCAGTTTGTCAGGATGTTTGACTTCCCCAGAATGTGCAATGCCACTATAAAGTGGTTGGAAGAGACTGCCCGCTGCCACAGCCTCACTGCTTCTCGACACAATGGGCAAGATTTGGTTCCTCCCAGTTTGCTGACATACCAAACAAATGACATGTTGTCTGTATGAATTGCAATGGGTCCAGCAGGAATGGAGGAATGAAGGGCTTGCAACGCCAGAAACACCTCTCTCATCTCCGGAACATTTATATGCAAATTGATCTCTAGACAGGACCACATGCCTTGGACCATTTCACCCAAATAATGCCCCCCCCAACTGGGAAGCATCCACAGTCACTGTGGCCCTCAGGGGGGGCAGTGAAGGGTCAACCTTGTTAGAGAACATCTGACTGGAGCCACAAGAGTAAAGATTCCCTGCATACTCAAGATAACTTAATTGGGTGACTTAGCGGGTACAACAGTAAAGCTCACTGGACTGCAAGAGTCCACTGAAGTACTTGTATGAAGCCGTTCTACTGGAACAAGCATGACAGTGGCAGGCATAGAACCAAGAGCCCCGAGGACAAGACCTGCCAGGGGAGTAGGAATATTCAGGGGGTAAGTCTACAAATACAGTTGGAGAAGGATAAGGAACTATAAGGTCTAAAACCCCCGAAGGCTAAATTTTAGGTAGATTAGAAAGGAAAGCTGTATGACAGAAGATGACAGTTGTAGAAGAAAAAAAAGTTTTAAATTCTCACTCAAAACCTCAAGGAGCTCACAGACATACTCCCAGTGCTAGCGGAAGCACCACAAATGAGATCTGGGGGATGAAGGGAGAGTAGGGAGTTAGGGGTAAAGGAGATGCTCAGAGTTCGGATCCCAGAGCTTTCGTATAGCCTAGTCAGATCCGATTCTCAGATCCGAATCCACAGGTTGAAGATTGAATGAAGTCAGCAACTTCATATCAAAAGTTAAGAGTCTTAGACAACCATTTGGAAAGTCTGTTTTGACACACACTGCCCCTTTTTACCTTCAAAACAAATCAGCAAATATTCCCAAAGATCAGAAAGATACAGGTTCATCAAGACAGTTCCATAGCGGAGTGTGGACGTCCGAGGTATGGAGCATCCTTTCTCCTTCATTTTAAATTCAGGAAAGAAACAGGAAAACTTGGATACCCCTTCAGGCATAAAAGAATAGGTTCTCTAAGAAATCCTCCCACTCTCTCTCTGAATAATGACACGGGGCTGGCTGACTCACCATAACACTTTGCAACTCACTCTTCCTGCAGAGTTCAGACCAAATCAGTAAAACTGTTTTCCATGTTAAGAACATCAAGTCAGCCAGGTTAGCTGGTTCAAGTGGACCAAAGTGTTAGCTTCTCTAACACAAAATTAAGATCCCAAGGATAGACATCTAGTTTTCTTTGAGCCCTCTTATGCAAAACCCCTTTCAAAAACATTTTGACACGAGAATCCATTAAAAGAGAAGGATACATGGGCAGGTATGCTGAAATGGCCAATAAATGAACCTTGATAGAGGAGTAAGAAAAGTCATAGAATAGTGACTTGCACAAATATTGTAAAACCAGAGGATAGCTAGTCCTGAATGTGTGCTAGTTATGTTACTGGCATCAATTAGAGAACTTATTTACTAATATACAATTTTCTAGCAGCAGGCTTTCTTGTCTCCATTACTACCTGCTGCACTGTCCTCAGTAAACATGTGCCTACATGAAATTGAGACCCTATCATCAGGGCAGTTAAGTGAAGCTGATTGTAGTCAGGGGTGAATCAATCTCCCCTGTTCTTGTGTGAATAAATCCATGACTGGGAGGGAAGGGGGTCCTTCTGAATCTTTAGAAGTACCCTGAATAATAGTGGAAAAAGCATACAGGAACATTCCTGTCCAAGGAAAAGAAAAGCCATGCATGTTTCAGGACTTCTTACAAGGAGTCCTGGATACCAGACTCTTACTAACAGATTATTCATAGAGGAGGCAAATAGGTCGACTTGATGAATTCCCCACAAATGGATCAAATCTTAGAAGACCCCCTAATCTAGATTCCATTCATAGGGGTCTGCCATTATCTACACAGCTTGTCCACAAAGTTTTGCTCTGTTGGACTGTAGGATGCCTTTAGAGAGGGCGAGACTATTCTGTGAAACTAAATCTCAAGCTGACATGGCTAATCTGCAATGGGGAAAAACCTGGTCCCCCCTTGCTTGTTGATCTACCACATGGTTGTGGTAATGTCTGTAACAACTTGAAAAGGTCCTGGAGGCAAAAAACGATTTAGAGAGTTGAGTGCCTTGATCAAGGCAAGCATCCATTTTATATTTGTGTGCTTGCATCTGTCCTTGTGTCCCACATACCTTATACTTTTATCCCTCCTGAAACTGCACCCCAAGTCAAGTCATAGGGGTCTGTGGTGACTGACAAGAGAAAAAAGGGAAGACCCAGAATTAAGGATATTTGCTGTCTCCATGAAGAGATTTTTCTTCTGGCAAACTCCAGGACTGGGATTTGAAAAGAAAGGATGTTGGCGTTGGGATAAGAGAGACTTCAGATACCACTGTATCTTTCTCATGTGGAGTCTGTCAGGGGTATCAGGAAAATTATAAATGTCATGAGACCCAAAATTTTGAGGCATTACCTCACAGTGACAGAAGTCTTGAATGGAAAACCTTAGAAATGCATCCAAATACAGATCTACTTTTTCCTGGGGAAGAAATGCACTTTGAATTGAGGTGTCTAGCTGACGTGAAGGAATCAAAAAAAAAGACTTACGAATGTTCTCATGGAATCCCTGGAATCCCTTTGTGAGAAATCTCTCACCCATTCATGATACTTTGAACAAGACTCTGCAAAACTAAGCAAGTTGTCTAAATATAGAAAAAACTGGATGCCCTGTAGCCTGCAGGGAGCTATAACTGGAGCTAGACACTTTGTGAACACTCTTAGTTCAGTGGATAGTCCAAAGGGTAAGGCTGAGAACAGTCAGTGGTTGGGTGGGGGGGTTGGCATACTGGTTAAGGTGTTTACCTCACAGACAACAGATGTAGAGTTCGATTTTTAAATTAGGGTCAGCTAGCCAAGTACTCTCCTATGAACCTATGATAATGTAATACAGACACACAAAACTAACACCTGAAGCCTATATGAATGGTGATGTGATAAGCATTATTTAAAACTTAATGTTACCAGGAAACATGAATACGGAAGAAGAGGTTAAGAAGTTGTAAAGTGACACCATTTTGAATTTGGGCACCATCACAAACAGGTTTAGGAAAGAGAGATCCAGAACTTGTCTCCAAGCATTTTCTTTCTTCATTTCTCTGGCACTAAATCATCCTTTAATAAAAATATTTCCCTACCTGGAAAGGAGGAACTGGTTCTATCACACACTGGGACAGTATGTAATGAAGAATAGCTGGAAATGAAAAGAGAGTCTGGTCCAGTGGATGAGGGATTACCTGTTGAAAAGGAGGAATTCCCTCCCACTGCCATTTGTAACCTTGATGAATTATCTTCAGAGCCAATTTGTCTAAAACTACCTGCTGCCAAAGAAAAAAGTGGAAAATTAGATTTTCTGCAAGGGAACTGGGAATGACAGAGCAGGGGGAGGGGCAAAGTCTCGGTTATTATGGTTTTCAGAGGTTCCTGAATTCTTTGTGGAACCCCCTTGCCATTTCTTCTTACATGGCTGTCTACCTGCATTTTGTTGAGACGTTTTTTCTTTTTTTGCCAAAACTGGATGAGGGGTTAGAAAATCCCTTAGAAAATATGGAAAAGGGGGCTTAAAAATCTTACCCTGCATCAACTCAACCATTTCACCACATTTTTTAATCACTTCTGCAGCAAGGAGGCCAAAAACTATATCACTATCCAAAGGAGAGGGTCTGAGAACACAGACAGGCAGACCTCCTCAAAACAGTACATGTGGCCATAGCCCTAGAAGTATCAGAGTCATACACACACTGTAAACAAGGAGTACAGACTTGTAGAAAAGAAATAATTAAACTGAGTGCAGACTTTTCCATACAAAAAGAAACTGCAGACAGAACATTCTTCACACTTTCACAATTTGTCAGAACAAACTTTAGCATATGAGCTTTACTAAATATTTAGTATCAGTAGGATTAACTACAGCAATCAGGTTTCTGAAGAGTGTATCAAAATTTAAAAAGACTGGGGAATTTCATATATCCTACCTGCCTTTTTAGGGGCAGCTGGCAGACTATCAGAAAAATTGCAGGAGGTAATATGCACATATCCTCCAAAGCTGCCAGAACTCTAGGAATGGGTGGAAGGTTCTGGAAATTCTTTAACAGCTTATAGTATTTTCTGAGGGACCAAGAAACCTCAGTGTTTTCCCACTGAAAATAATGGCACATTCTAGAAATAGTCTCAAAGAAAGATAAATACCCATAGGGAGAGTCAGAAACTGAGCTTTCCTCAAGTCTGAATCAACAAAACCATGGCCTTAAGCTTAATGCCAAAAAAATGCGCCATCTCCCTTGGGAAAAACTCAGTTCCCACTAATTACCACAACGATAGGAACCCACTGAAGGAGTTATAAGAGATCTGGGGATACAGGTTAACAGCAACCTCTCCTTCGACCACCACATTGCCACTGTGGTCAGAAAGTCCTTCTACGTGGCATATCTCACTACCAACGGTTTTGCATCCAGGAAGAAAGAGGTCATCATCTCTCTCTACTCTTCCCTCAGATTCATAAATAGAGTATAATGCCCCATTTTGCATGTACCTCACTATACACACCTGCAAAAGCTGAAGAGGCCATAAAAGTACCTCACAAGGAGGATCCTAAGCCTTAAACACATGTCCTACACGGACAAACTCAAAAAAACTCCAGCTATTCTCTCTCATATCGTCTACTAGGAGGCTGTCCTTGCTTGACTTACAAAGCCATGTCTGACTCAGTTCTGTTAGAAATGGTACATCTAAAGAAATCTAATCCCTCTGCAACACAGGCTCCAGAGACCTCAACCTCATTACCACAATTAACAGAACATGTTGGAGGGACAGGTTCATAACCCAGAGACTGCCCATGCTCTGGAATAGACTTCCCATACATGTCAAGCAGAGTGCCTCGCTGGCCCTCTTCAAGAGAGATCTTGATGAGTGGATGGGAAATGCAAAGTTTACCCCAGGGATCACTCCAGTGGCTCTACTCGATAGAGGCACTGGGAACTGATGTCGGGCGGCACAATGCCAGGGTAATTCTTTGGGCTAGGCTTAAAAAGGCTCCAGGGCCATTAGCCTAGTACACACCTATGCACCTAAAAATCTGAGGAGGAAAGCTTGTATCTGTCCCATTTTCTTCCTGCCCAGATTCGGAATCTTGAATCTCATCAGGACAAGATGCATCCTTCTTTCTTTCACCAGACAATACTTTACAAGAAGGATCAACAACCAGAGTTAAACCTTGAGACAAACACAGTAAACTACAGTAAACTACTTTTATCAAAGGAAATTTGAGAAGTAGGTGCCTGTTTATTTTTCTGTTTTTTTTTTTTTTTTGACAGGAAAAATGGAGCCAAGAATGTTAATAATGTAAGCAGCAGCTTCCCCATGGATAAGCACAACATTCTGACAAAACAAGGACGCCCTCCCAGTACAAACAAGAATGGCTCTCACTTGACCACTGAAGGGACCCAACAGCCAGAGAGGACAGTTATCCCCACTCCATAGTGGCTGTAGGTGCTACACCAAAGGGATCACGGGTAAATAAGTGGCCTCAGGTACAACTAAAGGCCACAGCAGAATTACCCACCTGCATCTAGAGCAAACTACTAGCCTACTGTGGTGGCAAAAGCTACTTGCCTAACTTTTTTTTTTTTTTAGCTGGGATGAGGACTGATCGTGGGACAGAATTTGTTCGATGGTCAAGCAAAAATGGTGCCTCCTTCCGCAGGGGAAAACAAGCAGCAAGACAGTAAAACGTAAAAATCTTTAAAAAAGTCACTTTTTCACAAAGGTAACAGAATGGGAAGAGGCCAAGAATTTATTTGGACTGCAGGCTAGAGATTGCCTTCCCCCATCAAGAATTGACATCACAGTACAGGCAAAGAGAAAGAAATAGGGGGATCCTAAGCAAAAGACCAGCACTGGTAGAGATTTTAGTAGAATCTAGAACAGGAGCTGCTGTTAAAAAGGAATAAATAGTTGACCATACAAAACATTGCATGATAACTTTAAGAATCAATTAGAGAAGGTAAGAAAGGAATGGGAATTGTGGGAACAATATATGCAGAGGAGGAACGAGGTTTAAAAGAAGCCAGGAACTGAATAAGCTATGTAATGTTTGAATGATAATGACTGGCTAGATTATAAGTGATGTATCTTCTTCTTCTTTCGGCTTTTCCCAGTTAGGGGTCGCCACAGCGGATCACCTGTCCACTCATGATTGGCAGTGCAGTTTTATGGTGTCGAGTTGCCAGCCCGGCACCCATCCTTCCACAGAAGGCACACACACACAAATGTTTGCAAATAAAATTGTCAATATGGTTTGTTTTCATTTATATAAATGTATGATTATCTATGTCATACATGCTACAAAATAAATAAAAAAAAAAAAAAAAAAAAAACAGTAAAAAGCACTTCAAAACACTTTGCCAGCCTTCCAAAAGTAAAACAATGCAAGTTATTCACAGAAAAATGGTTTTCAAGTACTTTAATTAGCTTTTAAACTGAAAGGAAAATAAAAATATAAAAAAAAAAAAGAGTGCTCTTGTTTAAAAGTACAATACAGTCTCATGGCAGTCCAGTAAAACACAGTCCTGGCTTTAAAATAATTTTCATGAACACAAGTGTTTTTAAACATTTCTTTTTAAATAGAAGCCCCCCAAAGGAAACTTAACTGCCTAACAAAGGAACAGCACAAGCTGACCATCAATCCTCGAAAGCCTCAGAGAAGCATACTCCTCAACAGCAGGGAAAGTGCTTAAGGGCTTGGCAGCCTAGCCTGTCTTTTTAGTCAGCTCTGCTCGAATGACAGACATTTAGGGTGCATAGAAGGTGCCCTGAAGTTTGGAAGTGCTCCGGCAGTCACATCCTATGCAGGATACAACCCATACTGCTAAGGCTACTACAGCAGTGATCAATATGATGAATAGCTTCCTATTCTGCGATTCTGAATCAAGATTTGGAATGGCAACATCTGATGTACTATTTTTTGACAGGTAGTTCTTTAAAAGATGATGGACTGATTAAGTGAATCTTAGTCTTTAAAAGATGGGCTGATAAGTGAATTTGACAAGTGGCATATATAAATTACATTTGCATGAGTGTCTGTATTCCCCTGAAGTCTTCAGATGACAAGATGGTTTTATATGCCAAGACATTATGGCTTACAGCAGTGAGTAAAACTGTTTTCTAAACTACACCTACTACATTTTAGGGACTGTCTGCAATTACTGATGGAGTCCAGATCTTTTTGTGGTATTCTAGAGCCACTACACTCTTCATAGCACTTCAGAGATAAGGATTTGGAATAGACATGGTACAGATATATGTCAGAAGAGTGATGGATCTAAAACACCAGAAATGTATACATAATCTCACACAAACTTGCCAACTCTGATGGTGTAGAAGAATAAAACCCAGACTACAGCCCAAGTGACCCAAGTTAGATTAATGATCCAGCCAGAGCGGACAGGAAGAATGGGCATTCCTATCTGGGGGGGGGGCAGCTGGCATCTCTATTTCACATCTCTTGCAAGAGGAGGAACAGGTATTAAAACATGTGGCCTTGGAGTTGCCGTTAGGTTTACTATGCCACCATCTAGTAGAAGCCTTCAATTTGAGTGTGTAGAAGCTTAAACTCGCATGTGCTGTTGAAGGCTGTGTGGGCCAACACTGTGATCAAATCACATGTCATGCTACACAAATGTCGGTTACGCCATAACAAATGCTTTCATTGCCAGGATGTCACTGAGGGCATAAAGTACCCACATGACTGCTTGATTAAGAAAAGTCTTGCCTTGATCCTGTACGAAATACCTCTGTACAGAAACAAATAGGTTATATTCAACCAGGGGCAAAAACCATGCAGAAAAAATATCAGCAGAATGTATGGAATACCAATTATCTACTTAGGGCTTAAGTAACATGCAACAGACCTGTAGCTCATTTTGATGAAGGGTTTGATCTTAACACCCCAAAAATTAGCAACAGACAATATCATAGGGTGGTTGTTATTACTAATCAAATGAGATCATTGTAACATCAGAAATTAGTGGCACCAATTAATGAGCTGCAACTGGATTTCAAAAACAACATTCACCAAGATTTTTTTTCTCAAACAAAAAATGCAAATCCTTACATCTGTGAGAAGCACGAAACAGAAATTGTATTTTATTTTTAGTTTATTAACCAGGGTAGTGCACTAATCCAAATGAATCCATTTCAGTCTTGGCCCAGGAATGAACACAACAGATACATAACATTAAGTAGAGAGTGAATGACAAACTGCAATATATACACACACACACACACACACATTATATATATATATATATATATACACACACACACGCACACATATATAATCATACACAGTGAATATTAGAGTTGGCTTGAGTGTATAAAGAAAATAGATACACAATATTACATAAAGACTGACGGACAAAACACAATATATACATGCTTGGAGCATAATTATCCAAACTCCTTTCTGATTTTTCTGGGGGATTTTAATACAGCAAATCTCATGAACTTCCCAAATTTATACAGCATATAAAGTGCCCAATCAGGGACAACAACACACTGGATCATTGTTATACAGTGTTAAAACATGCTTATGCCACCCTCGTGCAGCTTTGGGCTTTTCTAATCACTGGCTGATTCATTTGCGTCCTATGCATAACAGCAAGTTAAAATTTGTTAAACCTGTGATCAATACAGTGAGAAGGTGGACTATTGAGGCAAAGTTGAAGCTGCAAGCCTGCTTTGTTTGTACAGATTGGAGTGTCTGAAGATTCTGATGCTAACTTGCATGAAATGGCAGACGCAGTGTTAGCTTTTGTGAAGATGTGCGTCTCTCCACCAAGACCTAGTCAAAATTTAACAGCAGCAAACACTGGTTTACTGTTAAACGCAGCTTCAAAAGCCAAGGAAGATATCTATAGAAGTGGGGATAGAACACTTTTTAGACAGGCAATGTACGCATTTGCACTGACAAATGAAATCAAAGTGGCTAAAAAGAGCTATTCTGAAAAGCTGAAAAAACAGTTTTTAGCCAGTGATCCTGCATCATTGTGGAAAAGTCTATAAAACATTACAGACTACAGGAAACCACCCCTACACTGCAGCTAATTACCAGCTAGCTGATGACTTGAATGTTTTTCTCTGCACATTTGATAAGTCTGAAACTACAAATTACAGTGTCACCAGCTCTGTCAGTCTTCCACACATTCTCACAATCAAACTGCATTAATCATCTCTAAAGAGATTTTTTTTTTTTTTTTTTTTTTTAAGACAGCAAATTAAGAAAGCAGCTGGTCCAGATGGGGTTTCACCCTCCTATTTAAAAACCTGTGCTGATCAACTGGCTCCTGTTTTTACTCAAATTTTTAATAAATCATTAGAGCTGTGTGAAGCTCCCTTATTCTTCAAACAAGCCACAATCATTCCAGTGCCTAAAAAATCCAGTGAAACAGGACGGAATGACTACAGGACTGTTCCTTTGACATCAGTTTTCATGAAGACTTTTGAGAAGATGATGTTAGCTCACTTAAAGGATATTACAGATCTCTCGTTGGATCCCCTTCAGTTTACTTATCGAGAGAACCAGTCAGTGGATGCTGCAGTTAATATGGGTCTGCACTCTATCTTCCAACATCTTGACAACCCAGAGACATATGTAAGGATTCTGTTTGTCGACTTCAGCTCTGCATTTAATACAATAACTTCGGAACTTCTTCACTTGAACTCTCCCAGCTTGCCATTCCTGTTTCCACCTGTCAATGGATCACGAATTTTATAACCAACAGGAAACAGCAGGTGAAACTGGGGAAATTTACATCTAGCTATCGCAAGATCAATACAGGTACCCCCCAGGGAAGTGTGTACTCTCCACTGCTATTCTAAAGACCCCTCTATCAAACTTATTAATAAGCGGATGATGCAACTATCATTGGACTAATCAGGAATGGTGAGGAGTCTGCATACATATGGGAGGTTGAGCAGCTGGTCCTTTGGTGTAATCAGAATAATTTGGAGCTGAACACACTTAAAACTGTGGAGGTAACAGTGGACTTAAGGAGTGTTATTACAATATTATCCCCCTCTTTATATTTAATACTGTTGTGTTACTTGCGGAATCCTTCAGGTTTTTGGGATCTATAATTTCCCGGCACTTGAAGTGGGAGACCATTGTAGGGACCATCATATAAAAGGAAGAACAATGAATGTACTTTCTGCGACAGCTGAGGAAGTTCAACCTCCCAAGGAAACTGTTGATTCAGGTCTATACAGCAGTCATTGAGTCTGTTCTCAGCTCATCCACAACAGTGTGGTTTTGATCTCTGTCTAATCATGACAAAAATAGGATACATCGAAAGGTTAGGTCTGCTGAAAATATCATTGGTGCTAGTTTGTCCTTCTTACAGGACCTGTACTATTCCAGGGTCATGAAAAGAGCAGGGAAAATCACAGACTGTTAACATCCGGGCCACCATCTTTTTGAACTATTGCCATCGGCAAGACGTTATAGATTCATACGCACAAAACAAGCAGATAAGAACACTTTTATTCCACAGGCCATCAAGTTGATAAAAGGTTAACTCAGCTTATTAAGCTGGGGTTTTCTTTTTCCCAAGCCTCCGAGCATTCTGCAGTATTGTTTACATATTGTTAATACTCGTTTCTTTCAGAGTTTATTTCAGTATTTCTTGCACTGAGATGCACTTTACACCTTGTATGTGTATATATATTTACATTTTTTTTTGCCTTGTTCTTAATACTTGCATGTATGTCATTTGTCTTCTTCTTAATAGCTGTATGTATGTCATTTATATAATTCATACTTGGAGAGTCAATGAAACCGGAGTCAAATTCCTTGTATGCGTGCCTACTTGGCCAATAAATGTGATTCTGACTCTGATTATATACAGAGTGGATACCAGACACAGCAAAGCTGAAAGAATCATAATGAAAACTGGAGTCAGAGCAAACTAGAGAGAGAAATACAGTAGGAAAAAAAGTTAAGTTATATGACCAGAGAGAGCAGCTCCATTTTCCTTGCATCTTGTAATGGGTTTTAAGTTTTGATCAGTAAATGAGATTAGAAGAATGATCTTTATAAAAAGAAGGGAAAGATCACAGACGTATGGGACCAAGGACTGAGAAAACATGGATTGTGTGCGGAAGCCCTTTTGGGAGGTTTTGAGGAAAGGACCCAAGTGGATAACTAATTAAGAGGAAAAGGAAATGGCACTCTTGAGGGGGAGGGGGCGGACTGTAAATAGTTTAGCGTACAGTGACACAGTAACGATAAGAATGGGAAGCATAAAGAAATGGAAATGGGTACAATTAAGGTATATGGAAAAAAGTTAAAAAAAGGTGCTAATATTCAAACAGAGAAAGGTCAGAGTGTGACATGGGCATAATTAAGGATAATGACAGAATGTATGGAAAATATATCAAAAGGGGAAGATGTTCTACACAGGCTAGTATGGAAGGAAAGAGGAGAAAAATATGTGCACAGAATGAAGAGTAAAAGGAGGAGGGTTTGACTTGGGATGGTACAGGAGAATAGTACATGTGGAGTTGTAAACACAGATACACAAGACATTTAACATGGTGCTTATAAAGGAAGAAATATGTTAAAAGCTAATCATATTTGTTTCTTTAAAGAAATGCACTTATATGATGGGTAACAAAGTTAATAAAAGGAACATACCCAGAAAGATGCTTCTCTTTCACCAAGTACCGCAAAAAGGTCACGACAAAAAATTAAGCTTATATCCTGCCTTTCCTGTTAAGTGGTATAGACTATTTGTAGGCTTCTGAGCCCCCAAGCCCTTCGGTGTTTGAGGGAAGCCTTCTAGCTTGTTTTTCTTTTCTTATAACTAGCCAGTTTTCTAGTTTCAGCACTCAAATCTGTTTCTATGATCTTAGCACTTGTTCAGATAAAATTTTTTTTTTTTTTTTTTTTTTTATCTGCTTTTACTGTACTTGTGTTTCTACCTACTTCATTTTACTTTTGCATCATCTTAAAAATACTCAGTTGTATTTATTACTGCTTAGTGTAACTCATTCTAAGCCTTTTGGTTTAAACACTTGGGCTTCGGACCAGCTGTTTTGCACTGAGAGGGTTTGTGGTCTGCACTGTTGTGGCAGAACAGGTAGCTTACATCCTTCCAGGCTGGGAACTGCTGATTGAGGGCTCAGTGTCTGTTATTCTAAAAGTGTATTAATTCTGGTTTAAGCACTTGGGCTTTCAGGCCAGTTATTTTACATTAAGAGGGTTCGTGGTCTGCACTCTTGTGGGAGGAGAGGCCCTTCTGAGCTGGGAATTTCTGGTTAAAGGCTTATAGTGCATGCATATCTGAACTGCTTCTTACCGAAGTTGGTGCGCCTTGTTTGCTGTGGCATAGACTGGATTCGGGCCTGCTGGATCTAGCTTTGTTTGTGTAACTTGAGCACTAATCCAGACATTCTCTAAAGTATTCAATTGTATTTATTACTGCTTGGTTGTAACTTGATTAAAGTGTAGCTATCATTCTAAGTCTTTTGGATTAAGCACTTGGGCTTCAGACCAGTTGTTTTACATTAGGAAGGTTTGTGGCAAGCACTGTGGTGGCAGGACAGGCAGCTTTCATCCTTCTAAGTTGGGAACTGCTGATTAAGAGCCCAGTGTCCAAGGGTATTTGTTTTGGTTTAGGCACTTGGGCTTCAGGCCAGTTATTTTACATTAAGAAGGTTCGTGGTCTGCACTCTTGTGGGAGAAGAGGCTGGACTCTGCCCTTCTGAGCTGGGAATTTCTGGTTAAAGGTTTATAGTGCCTGAATATTTCAACTGTATCTTACTGAAATTGGTACACCTTGTTTGCTCTAGCATAGACTAGATCCAGGCCTGCTAAATCTAGCTTTGTTTATATGTTTGTTTGTTTGTTATTTCCCTGGAAGCTAATTCCACCTAATACGCGGCTTCTCAGCGCTTCTGTGGATCACTAGTGATATCTGCATTGCTTACTGTACTAGTTCCTTGTTTCACTTGAAAGAAAGTTACTGTTTGTCGTTTTTGCATTTAGTTACTTGTAACACATTGCACTCAAGTTACCTGGCACTTGCTCACTATAGCAATTATATAAGTCAGCACTAAAAATTAAAAGCACTACACCCTCACTCCCCACTGGCCCTTGTTTTCAATTAAGGAATTCCCAATATTATTCTAGCATGTCCAAAGGTCAGTTGTCAATCTCCTCTCCAGTCCAGCTGGTGAATCTGGGAATCTTGAGGCAATGTTATAACTGCCTCATGTACACAGACAACCCTCTCCTCCTCCCACATAACACAAATACTTGCGAGAGATGCAGCTATTTAGCCAAACTGGAGGCTGAGCTCTCTCAACTCAGGGCTGGCAAGACCAGACAGGAGGAGAAGGCAACTACACACACCACAAAACCAGCCTCACATAATGCTATCACACCACTGAATCAAACACAAACACACAAAGACATACTCGGAGGCTCTGAGTAAAAATTTACCTAAACAGCAGAGGCCTCCAAAGCAGACACCCAAACAACTGCTACCTCAAGACACCCCACAAGCAACACATAAACCACAAAAGCAGTGTGCAAAGCAGTCACAGCCCTTAAGGCCAAATACAACACCAAACATACTTGTCATAGGTGACTCCATAGTCAGACACACTGATGTCCCACTCACCAGGCTGAACAAGGAGAGGGTCACAGTAAGCTGCCTATCGGGCGCTAGAATCCACCACAACACAAGCACTCTGGTCACTCCAAGGCAAGTACAAATATGACACAGGCATTGTCCATGCTGGTGTGAACGACCTGAGACGTACCTCCCTGGACTACATGAAGAGAGACATAGAGGAGCTCTCTGATTATGTAGCTCAGGCAGGTATGACCCTGACCCTGAGCAGTATCCTTCCTTCACCAAGAATGATGCCACAATAGAGAGACAAGTTGATCAGCTTTAATGACTGATGGGTTGGAGCCGATCCCCTCTGCTCCGACTTCGCACGCCATGCCAAAGAGAAAGTCTCTTATTGCTGAGCTTACTATATGTCAGATGAAACAAGATAAAACAGTAGAACTCAAAACCGTTCAATCTCTTCTGATCTCCAAGGCAGGGGGGAAGGAGGTGGGTATTAGGAATGTAGGCGCGATCCCAAACAGTCAATTGGCTTAATGTCTGGTGTCATTCAAAGGGGATCCAGTGTCTGTCTGCCTGGGATGACATGCTTGACAAGCCACGCTCCTTCACAAGGGACGGCTTGCACCTGTCACCCCTGGGATTCCGGATATTGGCTAAGGCTCTTGCCACCCCATAGTGCCTTTTTAGGCAAGGCTCAAATTCTAAACCTACCACCCTAGAAAACAAAATGGGAAGAAACTGAGGGTAATGCTGCTCAATGCCAGAAGTCTAAATCTCAAAATGCACGCACTCAAGGCCCTTCTCAGTATGGAGAACATTGATGTCTGTGCTGTAACTGAAACCTGGTTCAAGGCTCCTGAGAGCACCCGGCACTATTAGGTTTTACCTCATATCATGCGTTCCGCCCCAAAACCCGGACCACACCAGAAAAGGAGGGTGTATCCATATTCATAAAGGATACCCACACCTCCAGGTTGGTGGCAACGCATCTAAGCTCGGAAACCATCCAGGTGCAACTAACCATAGGCAAAACTGCTCTACAAATTGTAGCATGCTACAGGCCACCCTCTCAAACTCAGGAACCCCACACAGCCTTCCTGAAGACACTGGAGGGTATAAATGTATCTCCAAACACCATCATATTGGGTGACTTCAACTACCCAAATATAGACTGGGAACATTACTCAAGCCCTAACTTTCTAGCCCAATGGTTCCTGGAGTTCATAAATTCAAAAGCCATGGAACAGCTAGTCACTGTTCCCACGAGAGGAGAAAATATACTAGATCTCATTATCACAAACATGGGGACAAAATGCTCCACACCGGAAGTATATCCCTCATTGGTGAGATCTGATCATAAACTAATCTCACTGGAAATCCACATCCCGCCCCCACCCCAAACAAAAAAGACCACAGTGAAGAACTTCTCTAAAGCAAACTTCACACTACTCAAGACTGGTGTGGTATCCTTCAAGGCCCCTGAGCCAGTGGGAACCACAACCCAAGCTGTGGAAGTCCTTACAAATGCCTTCTATGAACACCTCCAGGACTGCATGGATCAGGCAATCCCAAATAAAACCAAGACTCTTTCCACAAAGGGCAAACGTCCAGTCTGGTGGACCCCAGCCATTAACAAACTTTACAATAAGAGGACAGAGCTATTACATGATAGAACAAAATCCATAAAAGGGAAGTCACCCCTGATCATTATTAGTAAAAAATACGAGCACTCATAAAATCAACTAAGGCCAATTTTGAGAGAAAAATTGCCATGGATTCAAAGGACAATCATAAGGCCTTTTTCAGCTATGTTAGGAACCTGGGTGGAAACTCCCAGATATGCTCAGAATTAGTCCAAAATGATACAAAATCACTGAACCCACAGACATTGCCAACATACTGGCAGACAGGTTCAGTGCAAACTTCACCCCTCTCCCCTAAAGGAGAGATAACTATCCCAGCAGTGTAGCCTCCCAGACATCTCAAATGCGCAGGTGAAAGCTGCTCTCTAAAGCTAAAACACAGCATCAATGGGACCGGATGGTGTCCCCGGCTGTGTGCTACATGAGCTAAATGAGGAATTAAACCCGCACATAAGGCAGCTGTTTAATCTCAGCCTTACCACAGGATACGTGCCCAAGGAGTGGCGTATGGCAACTGTGGTCCCACTCCACAAAGGCGGTGCCTCTATGGACCCTGGTAATTACCGCCCCATAAGCTTAACAAGTCTAGTCTGCAAAGCTATGGAGAGGATCATAATGGAGCTCATAAACAAAGATATAGGGGACTTGCAGACATTGGACCCGACCCAGTTTGGCTTCATCAAGGGCAGATCATGCCTTTTGAACTTGGTCGACTTCTTGAAACAGTCACCAAGACCATTGATGAGGAAAGGCAGTCCATACAGCCTACCTTGACCTTGCAAAGGCCTTCGACACAATACCCCACTCGGGTATTGTAGAAAAACTTACCAGCTTAAATGTAAACCCATATGTCACAAGATGGGTTGCAAACTGGCTTAAGGACAGAACCCACAGGGTTAGAGTTGCTGGCGCTATGTCAGACTCCAAGCCGGTCACAAGTGGTGTCCCACAGGGCTCGGTCCTTGGCCCCTATTGTTCGGCATCTACTTCTCAGAAGTACAGGCCAACATGGGAGGACTTTGGCTGACAAAGTTTGCTGACGACTGCAAACTGGGTGCCATAGTGGAAAGTGCATCGGACACGGATAGCCTTCAGAAGGGACTCACGGAAACAGATAGCTGGTGCCAGAGCCATGGCCTGAAGTTAAACGCCAAAAATGTATAGTCATACCCTTTGGGAAAAACAAGGTAACCCCAAGCTACCATATAGGTGGCAATCCATTAAGCACAGAAGAGGTTACCAGGGACCTGGGGACCCAGGTTGACAGTGGCCTTTCTTTTGACACTCACGTTGCTAAAGTGGTTAGAAAGACCTTCTACATTGCCCGCCTGATCATGAAGGGATTCACATCCAGATCTAGTGAGGTCATTGTTCCCCTGTACTCTTCACTTATCAGACCAATGCCCCATTCGGGATGTATCTCACCAGACATCTGCAGCAATTGGGGAGACCCCAAAAGTTCCTCACCAAAAGGATAAAGGGACTCCAAAATCTGTCATATGCTGCCAGATTGAAGAAACTCCAGCTCTATTCAGTTGCATACCGTCTGCTCAGAGGTGACATGTGCCTGACATACAAGGTCATGTCCAACCCGGAATTAATGGACATGCTCCACCTCAAAAAATACAAATCCACCAAAACCACTAGAGCAAGCGACTTAAACCTTAGCATGGATATAAATAGGACGTGCTGGAGGGATAGATTTATCACTCAGAGACTCCCTATGCTGTGGAATAAAATCCCGATCCATGTGAGGCAGAGCACCTCGCTGGCTCTGTTCAAGAGAAATCTTGACCTGTGGATGGGAGATCGTAGGTTTATCCCGGGAATCATCTCTGTGTCACTGCTGGACAGAGGCACAACAAACTAATGGGCACATTATTTTTTCATATAAGGGGTGGCGTAAGCCACAAAAATTTGGGCTAGGCTTATAAATGCCTTAGGGCAGATAGCCTAGTATAAACCTATGAACCTAGTCCTCATTAAAAAAAAAAAGTTCCCTTCCATTTATCGGACATCACCCATGATCACGGAGGTAGAATGATTATGATACAGGGTATCTGTGCTGGACGTTTGCTAATACTTGAATATATAACCCCCGGGTTCACGTTAAAAGCATTACACATCTCCTGAGAAACTATCCACACTTTCAGGAGAGTATTGTGGTTTCAGAAAAAAATGGAAATATGCTGTTGACACTGCGGGAAGTTTCAGGAGGTCCCAAGAAGTATTTCATTTTACCACTAGACAAAAAGTGTTCAGGAAGTCTCTTTCCGTGTTTGGGATGCTTGATGTACACATTGTATTGCTTGCTATCTGATATATACACTAAATACTCTTGTAGATTTAAAAACTTTTCAAAATAGTGAAGTTCTTTATCTTGAAGGAGCACGGTCATATGGTTGATTCCATGGACATGTCCATGATATGCATTTCTAATCACACTGTATTAAAACCTATCGTTAAGGTTGATGGTGTTCTGGGACCAAGGCATTTGAAACTAAGCCTTTATTTACATAGGGGATTATGGTTCAAAGACCAGTTGAAAAAGAAGATTCACAAATTTAAGCTGAATAGATGCACTTCCAAACAGCTAACCTCAGAGATTTGTGATGACATCAGGAGAAAGCTAGTCATTTTTCTTAAAACTTCCACAGGCGACATTATGAAACATATTAGGTTTTAAGTAGAAAATTTACAAAAGGGGATACGACAAGCGCAAAAAAATGCTTACGGGTCTCCCAGCAGTGAACAGAGTATGGCAGCCTAAAGAGATCAACTGGTAAGTGTCTTACATATAAAACTGATCAGTTAAATAAAAGATTTACACTTATAACATTCAATTCCTCATCTGCCAGAAATAAGATGAAGTAGCTGCAGATGAAGAGACAGGTTGGCCAAATTCTAGACACTAGAACTGACACCCATTGTTCAACACCATGGGACACAGTGACAATTTCTATTAAGTATTTTACAGTTGTATTCTGGCACGTCTGAGTCCAAAGCCTCGTGTCAACATGTTTCTGCAAAATTTACTTGTGCAATACCCTAAATGGCACATTTTTATACATGTAATGTCTGTAAGTGTCTGTCCTAGTATTACTTTCTAAACAGTAACTGCATGTATGTTTCTTGCACTAGGAATGAAGCAACAATTTCCTTTCGCTTCACTATGTGCAGATCTAAATGACAAAGTTTACTTTGACTAACTTGAGTTCTTGAGGATGCCTCCTTTATCCGTTCTCATGCAAGAGGAAGTAGGCACAATATTCTCACTGATCACCTCTGAAAATATAGAGCTGGTGATTAAACAACTTTTCAAAGGGAAAACTCCAAGAAGTGAGGGGATGCCACTTGGAATATACACATGGGAGGAAATGGGATTCATTTCCAAATTTGCTAGTCTAGCAAACCATGTACTTTAACAGGGCAAGCCTTCACAATTATGACATGAAGCAATTATGGGTTGTCATAAAGACCCCTCTCTAGCCTCATCATATACACCAATTTCCATTTTAAACCACAATTTTAAAGACTGCTTTAAAGTAAAGATATTTGCTGGAAGAAACCTCCAGCTATCCCCCCAACATTGTGAGGGTTACTCAGACAGATAAATATAAAATGCCTTGTAACGACAAGACTAGGCTGACCTCTGGGACAAAAAAATCCAAAAACTCAAAGAAAAGGGTTACTGCAATGTACAGCTCTAGCATAAAAATATTTTTAACAAAATACTAAATATTGTCAGAAAAACTTTGACAGAAAATCCAAAAATTCATTTTAGCGCTTTCATCTTTATTAAATTAAGCCTTTTTCAAAACTAAACTTACTTATCACACATTCTGTTACTTATTTTTATTAAATTAAGACTACTGCATATTAACTGTGCTAAATTGAACTTCGGTATTTGGGGGGGGGGGGGTTCTGAAGGGTTTCCAACTATATTTGTGTTTTTTTATTTTTGACCTCAAAAACAGGGAGCAGAAGGTTTAAAAGCAAGTCACTAGATTTATTAAAATCAGATTAGTTCACATCTTAATTTGTTAATTCAGAAATTTATTGTGTGCTGCTTGTATAACTTTGTGTTGGAGAAATAAAGATTTTATAATCTGGATTTGACACTATAGGATTCTGCTAATGTAATGACAGTCTCATATAAGCATTACTTTTGTGTTACATATTTAAATTCATTCATGTAGAAAAACATTTTAACTTCAGTATAACTTTGTAAATAGAAAGCGACAATCACAGGTCTCAACATCTTAAGTGTGACAAATGGTCAACACCCTATTTTCATACTGTGCAAAACGTGCCATTGCCATGGAGAATGGTAGAACATCTGTAAAATTCAATAAGACCCTTCTCAGATTCAAAACCTTTATTTTATAATCTGCTCATCTAGCCTGCCAATATACCACTGAAAAGCCTATCTCAAATTCCCACTTCTTATCTTGTTATACCACCTCTTTCAGAAAAAGAAGGAAACTTTATAATGGACAAATTACTGCCAACAAATCATGATCAAGTTAATTGAAATCACTTCAGCACCTAAAATTAGAAACATTGCCATTTTCCAACATGTTGTCCACCAGCAGCGTAATAGTCAGTCAGTTACACGTTTTCCTTGAACAGTTCAGTGTCTTGCCATTATGAAAACACACTAAAAAGTTGCACTCTAAAGTTCTACTAGATAACAAAACCAGATACTTTAAAGCATCTCATTACTATAAACAACTCATTTTTGACATCCATTCTGACATACCTCTCAACCTCTTAGTGCAAGAAATCTGGAAAAAGCCCAACGTAATACAGGGACAAGCAGCCCAAAAATAGACACTTTAAATATTGCTCTTATAAACTTGGAAATATTGCAAGAATAACGGATCTATATTGGCACACAGTTTCTCAAGGTTATTACTTTCGGACTTCAGAGACATACTAGGGACAAGCAATACAAAACAGACACACTAAACATTCAGCAGTAATTGCAGTATACAAACCAGTAAGAATGCATGTAGCAGAGCCACAGCTGTTCAATGCGGAACAGTGGCTTCGCTCATTGTTAAATGAGGAGAGTTCCGCATAATCCTGAGCACTTGAACGCTTAGGGGATAATTAAAATATTCTAACAGACCTTTGACAACTAAAAGTTCCTGCGGGCAAAAGAGCACTTTAAGTTACTAATTTCACACAATCCATTGTACATGACAGTCAGCTGTATTGCATTTCTTTATATTAATTAATCCTGCAATTTTGTTGGTGTATGAAGTTCATAACTGCATGCTGCTTTAACAATGACTACTTTGATTTATGTCACTTTATTAAATCTCAGGAAACAAGAATGGCCTTTCTAAATAAACTAGGAGCCCAGTTTCTGAAAGATGCAAAAATTCAAACAGCAGCAATACTGATGGATGCAAAGTCTGTCAGCTATTTTACTGTATAAAACAGCTCTGCAGTCTGGAGTTAAGTTGTGCAGAATCACAATTATTTTTTAAGATACATTTGTAATATAAACATCTGTACAGTCCGTTTTTTTTTTTTTGCTAAAACGGATGCATAAACCAACATTTTGGACTTCTTCTACTGGCTAAAATCCTAAACGACAAGAGTTGCTTTGTTAAATACAAATTTATCACAACATTTTTGTACCAATACTTAGGAAATCGCGGAGGCGTTTAAGAAATTTGTCTGACACTTAACTGCTGATAAATTTTTTTAGTACCATGGTTTCTTCAGACTGCTCATTCATATATAGAAAAGGACAAAATTTGAGACAAAAACTTTCTGCCTTTTAAAAATGCATTTCTTCCCCTAATGACAAACCCTTTAGGAACACCACAGGGATGATGTCTATGTGGTTTATGGCTGTTGGGTATTTTTTTTCCATCCCTTTCAACTTTCTGGTTTAAAAGCCCGTGTTTGCACACCGTGAAGTGGCGCTCAACTGAGGTAAACTATTACAGGTGCCAGAAAGTCTGCTCTTCAATTTTCCCCTTAGATTGTCCTTGTTCTTTTACTTCTTGCACTTCAATTAGCATAATTGGCTAGCACTTAAACAGGTTTTTGTAGCTTTTATTGTAGCACACTTGGGTGCCATCAGCACTAGATGTTCCTATGCAGTAACAGCACCAGTACTTATTAGTTATGACCACCCCTCCTGGTATGATCGCAGGGCAATTTCCTGTGCTTTCTGCTAACCTGGTGCACTTGGGCAATCTGAGAGTGTGGCAACTGTCTAATGTACACAGACAACCCTCTCCTCTTACCTCCCAACACTCATACCCGTGAGAGATGCACTTATATCACCAAACTGGAAGCAGTGCACACTCCAACAAAGACAAAGACTAGACTAGCTGGTCAAGAGAAGGTAAACACCTGCAACTCACTACATAGAACACACAGCCCTCCAAAACACAAACCATACAGCCACCATCGCAGAGGCTCTCAAGTATTTACCCAAACAAACACAGACCCCCCCCCCCCCCCCCGAGACAGAAATGCACTCAACCACCACAACACAACAACAACCCCAAAACACACCAAGCCCTTAAAGCAAAACACTTTGGCCAATATACTAATCATAGGAGACTCAATTGTGAGGCACAGTGATGTCCCACTCACTAGGCTGAACAAGGAGAAGGTGACAGTCAGTTGTCTATCAAGTGCCAGGATCTGCCACATAACACATGCACTCAGGTCACACCACAACAAGAACAAATAGGACTCTGGCATGGTCCATGTGGGTGTGAATGCCCTGAGACGTACCTCCCTGGACTACATGAAAAGAGATGTGATGGAACTCTTGGATTATGTGGCCCAAGCAGGTATGACCCTAGCCCTGAGCAGTATTCTACAGTCACCCAGAATAATACCACAGTACGAGCAAAAAATGATTGACTTTAACAACTGGCTAAGTTTCTGGTGTCATTCTAAGGGGATCCAGTATCTGTCTGCCTGGGATGACATGATAGACAGACCTTGATGCTTTGCCACAGACGGCCTGCATCTGTCACCCCTGGGGTGCCAGGTACAGGCTCTTGCCACCCTTATAGTGCCTTTCTTAGGCAGTGTTCCAAAGACCAAAATTCCACCGTAACAGCTAAAAATAAATGCAATCTGAGGGTCATGCTGCTCAGTGCTATAAGTCTAAATCTCAAGATGCACTCCCTCAAAGCTCCAAACATGTCCCCAGACTCTCACTCCAGCTTCTTACACACCCTGGAATCTATCAAGGTCCAACCCACAATGCTCTCACACAGGGTGACTTCAACTACCCTTCCATCAGCTGGGAAAACTATTCAATTACCAATGTACAGGCCCAATGCTTTCTGGAATTTATCAATTCCAATGCTCATTCTGACCCCCACTACAAAAAGCAACATCCTCGACCTGATTATCCCCAACATGGGGGACCACTGGTCCACACCTATAGTCAATTCCTCCCTGGTTAAATTTGACCAAAAAATGATCACCATGGAAATCTCCATCTCACCTACATTCCCTTGCTAAGGTGACCACCCTGAAAAACTACTCTAAAGCAGACTCTGGGCTCCTAAAAATAGAGGTGGCTAACTTCACTGCACCCATGCCAATGGAACATAGCTGCATGACTGCTGAATCATACACCAATGCATTCTACGAGCATGTATACAAATGCATGGACCTTGCCATACCAAATAAATCTTAGACACTCTCCTCCAAAAAAAGGAAGCCAATCTGGTGGTCCCCAGCCATCAATCAACTCTACAACAGAAGGAAGAAACTGCTGCAGAAACAAATGAAGTCACAAGACTGGAAAACCTCCCTTATTAGTCTCAACAAAAAGATGAGATCCCTTATCAAATCCTCTAAAGCCAGCTATGAAGACAGAATTGCGGCTGACACCAAAAACAACCACAAAGCCTTCTATAGCTACATCAAAAACCTCTAAGGCAATACCCAGACTTGCTCAGAGTTATTGCACAATGGCACCTCCTATACAGAGTCAACAGATACAGCCAACATACTGGCCAACAGATTCAGTACCAGCTTTACCCCCCCCCCCAAGGGCCCTATCACAATATCAGAAGAAAGCCCGGTACCCACCATTTCTGTTGCACAGGTAAAAGCTGCATTGTCCAAAGCCAAAAATACAGTGCCCATGGGACCTGAGAATATCCCTGGCTGCGTCCTACATGAGCTACAAAAAGAACTGGCACCACATCTGTGTCCCTGTTCAATCAGAGCCTTACCTCAGGCTATGTCCCTAACGAATGGTGCACTGCTACAGTCATCACGCTCCATAAAGTGGGACCAACTACAGACCCTGGGAACTATCGCCCCATTAGCCTAATGAGTCTGGTATGCAAAGCTATGCAGTACATCATCATGGACCTGCTTAACAAAGATATAGGCAATCTCCAAACTCTTGACCCCACACACTTTGGCTTTGTCCAGGAGAGATACTGCCTGCTGAGCCTGGTTGACTTTTTCAAGGCAATCATCAAGGCTGTGGATGAGGGTTAGGCAGTGCATACAGCCTACCTCGACCTGGCCAAGGCCTTTGATACCATTCCCCACTCAGGTATCATTGATAAACTCACCTAACTAGGCATCAATCCTTACATCACAAGGTAGGTTGCAAATTGGCTCACAGACAGGACTCACAGAGTGAAAGTTGTGGATTCCAAGTCAGACTGTAGATCAGTCACGAGTGGATTCCCACAGGGCTCGGTCCTGGGCCCTCTTCTGCTTGGCATCTACTTCTCAGAGGTCCAGGCCAACAAAGAAGGACTCTGGCTGACTAAGTACACTGATGACTGCAAGCTAGGAGTCATTATCAACTCCCCAAGTGATGCAGACATCCCACAAAAGGGCCTCTCTGAGATCAAAGACTGGTGTCGGAACCATGCCCTAAACTTAAACTCCAAAAAATGCATCATCATCCCCTATGGAAAAAAACTCATTTCCCATGAATTACCACGTTGATGGGAACCCACTGAACACTTAAGGGGCCATAAGAGATCTGGGCACCCAGGTCGACAGCCACCTCACCTTCAACCACCAAATTGCCACTGTGGTCATAAAGTCCTTCTACTTGGCAAATCTTATAACCAAAGGTTTTACATCCAGGAAGAAAGAGGTCATCATCCCTCTCTACTCATCCCCGATTAGACCAGTCATCGAATAGAATGCCCTGTTTGGCATGTACCTGACCAGACACCTACAACAGCTGGAGAGGCCACAAAAGTACCTCGCAAAAAGGATCCTAGGCCTTAAACACATGTCCTACATGGACAGACTCAAGGAACGTCAGCTGTTCTCACTCTCTTATCGTCTACTTAGAGGTGATCTCTGCTTGACTTACAAAGCCATGTCCGACCCAGCCCTACTTTAAATGCTACACCTAAATAAAACCCAATCCCCCTGCGCCACTCGCTCCAGAGATCACAACCTCATTACCACAATTAACATAACATGCTGGAGAGACAAGTTCATCTCCCAAAGACTGCCCATACTCTGGAATAAGCTTCCCATTCATGTCAAGCAGAGCACCTCACTGGCCCTCTTCAAGAGGGATCTTGATAAGTGGATGGGTAACAAAGTTCACTCCAGGGATCATTCCAGTTGCCCTACTGGATATGGGCACAGTGAACTAACACTGGGTGCCACACTGCCTGGGCAATGTTTCTTTGGGCTAGGCTTGTAAAGGCTCCAGGGCCATTAGCCTAGTACACACCTACGAACCTATGTGGTTCTTGTTCATTTTGCCAATATGCTGTAAAATCTAACACTTAACACTAGTGAGATCTTTAGAATTAAACATCTGTTCACATGTAACTTTTGTTTGCCTGGTGCCATGAATGTTGCTGAGACATGTCAGTTTAAGCAACATATTCTACTACAGCTTAGTGATGTGATTTACATTGCAAAAGAACGAGAAGTGCCCTGCAAAAATACTAGATGCTCATCCCAATGCTTCATTTATTTAGTTTTCTTACGATAGATGGTTTATCTTTTAAACCTACTGTTGAGAAAAAAAGATGCTTACACCAAAAAGACATTATGTGGATTATATACCTGAGCCACAAGACACCCGGGGCTGAATGAATTAGTTAAATTCTGGGGTACATATTTTGTTTGTAAATTTGCATTTTTATTCATATAGATGGTTTTAGTATACTGTTACATCTTTTGATATCACTTGATGTACGCAAGTGATTAATTAACTCATTAATTATACTTAATTATATATTTATATGTTTTAAGTGTCAAAAGAGACTGGACTTAAAACCTACTCATTTAGTTAAAAACAATTATATTCTGCATTGCTGTGCCTTTATATATATATATATATATATATATATATATATATATATATATATATATATATATATATATATATATACACATATACATACATACATACATATACATACACATATACACACACACATACACAGAAATATATATACATACACACAGTTTCAGTTCAGAATCCTGAACTTCATAATCTGGAAGCCCAAAATCCTGAAAACACACAGGATACATAATACTGACCATAGACAACACAAACCATATAACATTTCACCAAGCCCCCCTGCACCCCCATGTAGTGGGCTGCACCCCCTACACCCCCTGTTACTTAAAATATGTCAACTCCAAGATTGCACTTCACTATACTATCATGAGTTAGGTTGTAGCATAGCAATTTAAAAGGGAACATTACTAAGGTTACAAGAGGCAGACATGAAACGTGATGGTATGTTTGCCATTTTTTTCTGTGGAGTGCAATCTTGGAGATCATATATTTAATTAGCAGGGGGGACTTGCCCCCCTGCCTATACTTGGTGAAAAGTGCTATCCCTTTGTCTTGTGTTTCTGTGATTCCTTGTACTGCAGTATTGTCATTCGTTGTGTCCTGCATATTTTCAGTATTTTGGGCTTCCGGATTATGAAGTTCAGGATTGTGATACTTTAGTTTCACATCAGAATCCTATATCTATATCTATATATATATATATATATATATATATATATATATCTATGTCTATACATATCTATATATATATATATATATATATATGTCTATATATATATATATATATATATATATATATGTATATATATATATATATATATATATATATATATATATATATATATATATACACATATATATATATATACATACATACACACATTATCTATATATAGATATATATATATATATATATATATATATATATATATGACATACATATATATATATATATATATATATATATATATATATCTATAGGGTCTATGTTATATATATTCGAAGCTTCAAAATTTCGAACCTCATATGTTCAACTTCTGGAATATATAATAAAAAGTAAAAAAAAATTAACTTAACGGTTTGAAAAGGGGGCAACCCCCCCACACCACCGATGAGGGGGGGCTGCACCCCCCCCACACTCCCACTATTTAAATATACTCACTCAGAGACCTCACTTCAGTGCATCAAAGGGAAATTTTCCCATTCTGCGTGTAAGGAGCAGTTGCCTTTCACCTTCGAACTTTTCAAAGTTCGATCATATGGTGTCGACCATATGACATTCGAACTTTGAAACATTTGGCAAGTTTAACAGGGACCCTACAGATACACAACACAGACACACAACACAGACACATTTCCTGTACCTTAACTGCTAATTAAATCGCAGGCTAGTTGCTCTTGCAGGCCATTTTAAGCCTAGCAGTTTCCCTTCTGGTGCTGGAATTACCTTATCCCATTTGGTGTTAGATCAGCCTTACCCATCCTATGGTTGACAATTACATATTACCCCCAATAATAATATCTGGGATCATACCACAGATGACCCGAGGGGACCCATGCAGGGGATAAAGCATTTAGGAGCAGCCTCTGTCCATTAGTAATACAGGTTCATAGAAAGAGGCTACTAAGCTAACAGCCCTTACAGGCCTAGCCATATCTTTCTGCACAAGTCTTGTTTTGTGCACCCTTAACATTTCTTGTTGAGAAACCTCTGTGGTCTCTCCAATTGTTGCAGGTGTCTGGTGAGGTACCTGCAAAAGGGAGTATTGTACTCAATTGCTGGTCTGATGAGGGCCAAGTATGATGGAATTGTAACATCATTAGATCTAAATGAGATGCATTTGTAAGATGTGCCACACAGAAGGAAGGATTTCCTTACTGTTGCGGACACGTGGTGGTCAAAGTTCAGACTGCTATCAACCTGAGTAAACAGATCACTTGCCACTGGGTCTACAGTTACGGGGATGCTGTCTATAACGCAATTAAACAGGGATATCAGATTTCCCAAAAGTAATAATGCATTTTTTTGCATTTAGCTTTAATCCATGGCTTTGGCACCAATCATTTGTCCAAGTTAACCCTACCTGCAGTATATTAACATCGTTGAAGAACTCTGTGATTGCTCCCAATTTGCAGTAGTCAATGAAGTCTCTCCCAGCACAGAACCCTGTGGTACACCACAGGTGACTGGTCTTTTGCTAGAAGTGAAGCCACCCACTTTGACAATATGTGCATTGTCAGTGAGCCAGACGAGTTGATTCCCATTTGAGAGAATTTCTCTAGGACACCAGAGTGAGGGGATTGTGTCAAATGCCTTGGCTAGGTCAAACTATGTGGTATCCTATTCCTTCGTCCAGGACCTTAGTGACTTTCTCAAAAGGTTCACCATGTTTAACAGACATTGTCTGCCTTTAACAAATCTAAACTCGGTTGGGTTCAGAGTTTAGAGATTACTTAGGTCTTTGTTAATAAGGTCCATCATGATTCTTTCTACAGCCTTGCTTAGGAGCTTAGTCAAGCTTATGGGCCTATAATTTCGATAGTCGGATGAATGGTCCCCCTTTGTGCACAGGGATTACAGTTGGTGTCCTCCATTCTGCCGGAATATAGCCAGTTTGCAGGCTGTGGTTAAACAGGGATCTAAGTGGGTCTGCTACATCACGTTTAAATTGTTTAAAAGGCAACCTGGGATGTTCTCTGGTCCAACTGATGCAGTGTTTTTGGCCTTAGAGAGCGCCAAGATGACTTGCTCTCTTGAAATAATAAGCTGAAGAATGGCGATAGGTATACTTTGGGGGGTGACTGGAGGGGACGGGGTGGGTGGAGTTTGCTCCAAATCGGTCAGCTAGCAGGTTGGCTATTACCTCTGGTTCAGTTCAGTGCAGAACAGAGTATTCCCTTTTAGATTTTTGGATGTATTTAAAGACTACTTTGCGATTATCCTTAGTTAGGGAGGCTATTTTTGCTTCGTAATTAGCTGTGGAGGATTTGACAAAATCTTTAATTTGTTTAAGCTAAAGAGGGATTTCTTCCTCTGCTGAGCCAGTTCCCTGTTGTTATTGGCCACTAGTGTCCTTCTCTTGTTGTATAGCCAGCATGTAGGGTCCACCATGGTGGCTAGTTTTTTCAGCAAGTCCTGGTTTTAATATGCTGGGGTACAACTGATTCTGTACAACTGTAAGTGGCTATACAGGGCATTGCTGTACATCTCTGCACAGCAGGCCATGTTATTTGCACTTGAGGGGGCTATGAAACTTTTTATACCATCACTTAGTAGGGGGTAATTTGTCTTTGAAAAATTCTTAATTATTTTTTAGCTTGATGGGGTATGTGGTCTTATAATTATATCGACAGAGACTGATTTATGGTCTGATCTTACCAGGGAGAACATCACACATGGGAGGGGTGCAATACTCTTCCATGTCAGTGAGACTACATCCAGGACATTTGAACCTCTTGTGGGTATGCTGACTAGCTGTTCCAGAACATCTCCACTGACCAAGTCCAAGAACTTCTGAGTCAGCATGTTTTGTGGTCGGGTTTGTTTCCCAGTCAATAGTAGGACAATTAAAATCACCCATAAGTAAGGTGTTGGGTTGTATGGCAAGTGACTCCAGTAAGTACAGTTATGCAGTATGCTTTTCCTGTTTCATGGCTGGCGACCTATAGCTAGAAATAATGCGGTAGGGAGTTTTGCCTAAAGTTAACCATATATGAATAGCTCAAAAGACTTGTATCGTTTGACTAGTCTCAAGGTGTACTTACCCTTAATGAAGATGGATACAGAACTTCCTTTGGTTCTTTCATGCTCAGTTTATGATCTGAAGGTATGGAAGGCTGCAGCCCGGCATGGCCAAGATGCCTTCTGCACCTTTGAGTCCCGTCTTGGTGACTGCACAGATATCAGCATCTTCCAAAGTGAGGAGGGTTTCCAGAGAGTGCAGTTTCTTGTCCAATTCCTCTTATTAAACAGCAGCACCTTGAGTTTACCTGGAGAGAATTTTGTTCCGTTGGGAGATTGACTATTTTGACACTGCCTAAAAAAAGGCACAATAAGGGGTGGCTAATGCCTTTGCTAGTATTCAAAAGCCTAAATGAGACAGGCGCAAACCATCTCTGAAAAAGCAGCTTGGCCTACTGACCATGTTTTCCCAGACTGAGATACTGGATCCCCTTGGACTGACAACAGAACTAAACCAATTGTTTAAGTCAATCATTTTTTTGTTTGTACTGTAACATTATCCTAGGAGAAGGTAGAATGCTGATTAAGGCTAAGCGCATACCAGCCTGTGACACACAATCTGACAGCTCAGTCATGTCACTCCATCTAGTCCAGTGAGTTACATCTAGAGTCATTCACTTGCATGTGGACTATGACAGATTCGTGCCAGTACTTGCGACTAAGGGCTTGACGGATCCTGCCACCTGACAAGCAGCTAACCATAACCTGCTCCTTATTCAGCCCAGTGAAGGGAGCATCCGTGTAAGTGTAAGTGGTTTCCGTTTGGGATGCCTGTTACTAAGTTACTAGTGAGTACCTCTGCATATGTGGGTTCATGTGTCATGTCCTTATTTAGTGTAGGAAGTGTGCATGTGCTGACAACCCATTTGCCATTCGATTTGTCCTTATTTGAGAGCTTTGCCTCCAATTTTACAGTGCAACTACATCTCTCACAAAGTGTTTGTTTCTGGAGTAAGTGGTTGTCAGTAAACATGAGACAATTGCTACATTACCTCAGGATGCCCATGTCTATCATCCTGGCCAAAGAGAGAGGATTGGAAAATGTCCATCTATGACAGCAGGCTCATTGTATGTTTTATTAGGGAAGTGAATGTGTTAATTCGATAGGAATGTGCTGGTAGCACCAAGACTACAAGAGGGACAAATGTGTTGCTCAGAGCAGCAGAAAAAATTGGAAGGGCTTCACTGATGGTTGTTTAGGGGAAAAAATGAGCTTCTAGGCATTTGTGTCTATATGAGGCACTACTAACTGCCGCTGCAAGAAAAGCAGCACCACACAAACGTGCAGTTTAAATTCGAGAATGAGAAACAAGTTTTAAGCTATCAATCAGGAAAGCACACAAAAAGCCTTCCATCAAGAATCCCCAACTCTGACAGGTTAGATCAGCGCACATGTGCCAAAAGGGTGCAGAAAAACACCTTCTTAATATAGAATAGCTGGTTTAGAACCCAAGTGCAACAGACCACACAAACTACCTACAATACCCCTACATCAAACAGATGCAATGCAACACAGTGTCATTAAATAATTAAAGCAGCAGCAGACAGTATATTTTTTAAACTGATTAAGTGCAGTCACAGTATATAAGAGAAGTGCAAAAAAAAAAACTTCAAGCCCTTGTGTGTGCTTCCCATTTCAAACAGACCAGATAAATGTCTCCTCCTAATGGGAATCACAGTTTAGAAGAGTCTGAAGTGAAATGCTACCACAAACAACTTAAAAATATGGATAGAGCAGTGTGTATTGTAAACAGCTTATAAAAGTATGATTAGTCAATAAAAGTACTTTGCTTTGAGGCACTCAATAACACAGAATTTATAAAAGGCACTAAAAGCCAGATAAAGCTGATTAAGCAGCCCTCTAGCCAATAAAACTACATGCAGAAACCTCAACTGTTTTCCCAACCTAAACAGACCAGGCTACCTCCCAGTGCACTAGATGGGTGGGCAGCTTAAATCACCAGGTTTAAAAAGCAGATAAACAAAGGTGAAGGCAGGTGGGAAAAACTAGCAGGGAATTACCAGCAGTGTTTTTTAATTTATGCAGGCTTGAACTCTTTTTCAGAAAAAGACAGACCCAGAAATTCACTATGCATTTAAGTATCACTTAAACAATTTAACAAATGAAAAAAAAATATGAAATGTGCAGCCTAGATAATTTGAATCTCTCTCTCATTCACATAGGATACAGCCTAGATGATTTAAATCTCTCTCGCTCTCACACAGAACAAAAATGCCAGACCACGTAGATTTAAAAAAAAAAAAAAAAAACATAGCAAATAAAACAGAAAGCAGCCCTATCACTCACAGACAAAAAATATATAGGTTTACTTTCCTCACACAGCAGGGAATCACTAGCAGTGTTTTACTTTACGCAAGTTTGAAATTTTTTCAAAAAAAAAAAAAAAAAGACAAAGACCCAAAATATAGGAGGCTGCCCCGGGGTAAATTTTCTGTTTCATACCTACAGATACAAGTTGCATATGAATATGGTCAGGGACAAGCTATGTTTTATGTGGATGGGAAATTTGCTCCAGAGCAGTGCTATAGCATGCCCAAACCATTCTGTTGATGTTGCAGAAGAGGTTTAGATCCCTAGATAGAATATTTCTGATGCCATTTGACTTGCTAATATGCAGTAAATCCATCAGTATTGGGTCAGAAGATGCCTTGTATCCCAGACACAGTTCACCTCATAGCAGTCTATAGGACACAAAAGTAAAGTATAGTGACAATGCTTTGAGTTGGCTCACATAAGGCATATTGCTTGGGTCTTGTATTCTTCAGTGAAGTATCTCTGTGGGCATTCCAGCTGTTGCAAGTGTCTGGACAGATGCATGCCAAAGTGGGCATTATACTCAAAAGACTGGCCTAATAATGGCTGAGTAAAGAGAACGATGACATCCCTTGATCTAGGCACAATCCATTTGTTTATAAGCTGTTAATGGAAACATGTTGGTCAAAGGTTTGCTAACTGTCCACATAAGGTCCTAAATCCCAAACAATGGCATAAAGTCTTAGGAAAATAATCATTTAATCTATATTTTATGCTGGCTATTAAACTGATAACATGTGAGGCACCACAGGGTCAATCAATAGTTTCATATTTATGATAAATGAATTATTTGTTTGTTTGCAGGCCATTTCCTGCTACAGCTTCTTTTACAGGTAGTATGAAGTAGAGAGCAAACTCAAAGCATTCAGAGTTATTAACATAGTACTGTATAGTCTGCAAATGGTTATTTCATGAAATAACTTTGTATTCAAAGGTATGCACGTTACTTTGGTACTAGGCTGCTATGGTTATATGACAACGTATAATTTCGTTTGAGTTTGTTAAACTTGTGCAAGCAGCCACTGGGGCATTTCAATTAAATATACAAAAAAAATAGATGTGTAGAGATATGTGAACAATGTTAAATCACATTTTATCAATCAAAATTAAGAAAACAGAGATGATTAAATAAGATCAGTTCTGACAGAAACAGACGATGCTGCCTGGTACACCTCAAAAGCTTAAAAAAGCCAATCCTGTTTTAACAGAATATCCAAATGATACAACTACCCAATAATGCTACCTAGTATGGTTAACCTTTTTTATCCACTGCCTTATCACAAATCATAAATAACAACAAGCCTCAGTTAAATATGTCCCACAAGAATGAGAGAGAAAAAAAATCACTACTAACAGTGGATGCCTGGCAAAGCCATTGGTAAAAATATATCATCAAAACTGGAATATGCACTACTACTATCACATGAGCATAATTAAAATATTCAATTTCTGACAAAATTTGTAGATAAACATTTTCCTCAGGAATGTGGAAAAGTATCACCATTTACCTCTGCTACAGGATAAAGTATGTATTTTGCTTCAGGAAAAGGTCTTTAGTGGCAGCATTAAGTGTGTTACAGGATAGAAATCTATAAAACACGGTGCTCCTACACCCTCCCCACCTATTTTAACTGGTAATACATTGGAATTAGAATCCCCCCCCCCGAAGTATTACATGCCCAGTCATAATTCTAGTTTGCTAAGTGTTCTCAAGTCAAATTCCAAAATTCATATCTTGAGCTTCGATGTCAAGGTAAAATTCTTGAAATCCATTTCTTGAATACACTCACTTTCACCTTCAAACCTGTGCCCATATCCTTAAGAACTACTATTAAAAACTCAATCTATGCTCTACTTCAGCTGATGACCTACCAAGCAAGAACCTTAAAATAGCAGCTGAAAGCATTGCCTATCCAGTCTCAATCCTTATAAAACAGGTCATTCCAGGAATCCCACGTTCCCTACCTCCGGGGAAAAAAGTTAAACATTACCCCTCTACATAAATGAGGAAATTCAACAGACATTACTAACTTTAGACTTACAGCAATCTTTTACTCTTCTCCAAAATACTTGAAAAATGTATTCTTAACTATATCCTACATGATGAACTCCTATCCACCACACAACATGGCTTCCATCCTTCCCACAGTACTAACACCGCACTTCTAACCTATGCAAATACTGTCAATAAAGCTACAGATAACTAGTCTCCTCCTTATTTCTAGACTTGTCTAAAGTCTTTGACAAAGTTTGTCACAGAAAACTATTTCAAATGCCCTCATTAGGTCTCCCTCAACCCACCCATCTATTGTTCAAAACCCACCTATCCAATAAGTATCAGTCAGTAAACTAGCACTTCACCCTCTCTCCAAACCTCCCAGTCACCACCAGTGTACCCAAAGTCTCTATCCTTGGTCTCTTCTTTAACATTCTCACAAACACTCTACACACATCCACACGACAGGCTTCCCTAATACACTACACGGATGACTCTACACTCATTTGCACATCTGACATGGCCCACCTGCAAAACATAACTCAGGAAGCTTTAAGGGTAACTGAAACATACCTTTGTAACTCACGACTCAAGTTCAACCCTGGGAAAAAAACTACTACTTTTCCCCACAAATCTCCCTCCCATGAAAATTTCGCTCTTGATAATACAACCACTGAAGTCACTTCTCATAACAAATTATTAGGGATGATAGTGGATGATACTCTTAAATTCAACCAGCATATACAAAACTGCATATGAAAAAAATAATCAAAACCTAGGGATGCTTTTAACAGCCAAAAACTCTATCATCGACACAACTAAAGCTAAACTTGCCACTACTTATCTCCTTTCCACACTGATTTATGGCACTCTCATCCTTACTAACAGTCAGGCATCACAAAAATCAAAACTTGAACAAAGGTATAACAAAGTTGCCAAATTTGCAGCAAACACGCCTTTCAGAACCCACCACTGTATAGCACTAAAAAGCTTAAATTGATAAGTACACCATCAACTAACATATACAAAGCTTCTTACCACCTATAAAATTATCCAAAATTTATTTAGTTTTAGACCAGTAGATAAACATTGTAAACAACTATGTTCCCAGTCGGACATTATGATCCAATAACCAAAAACTCCTACCTGTCCACAAAACTAACAAATCTGCTGGGCATTACCTATACTAGTACCATGTTGCTAAGGTCTGGAACTCCTCATCTGTACCTATAAGGTGAATACTCTTCCTCACATCCTTCAAAACCATTCTGAAAGACTTCCTAGCTAAAAGCTGGTTCTGTTCTTGCTCATCAGGATAAACTATATTCCTAAATGTGAACAAATACCTATTTCATGGCAAGAAAGGTTGTAGCACAGTTTAGGCAGAATAGGTGCATTCCAAATGTACCAATATGCGTACTAAACAGTACGTAAATAGTCCCCAGCAGTTGCAATGGTTCAAAGTTGAAAACAAATTCCTTTGCAGAACAATGGCTTGCAAACAACTCAAAATAACAAATCAAGTGTTCAGCGAAGTAAAATAAATACTTTTATTAATAAATCCGGCAAGCGCTTTCGACTAGGTCTTCATCAGGCCGTAACATGATATCAATGATAGACATTCATATTTATAGGAAACACTATTCAAATTTAAACATGTCATATCCTGTTAAAATATACTGTCAGCATAAGATGTCACTTCATATATCACCAGAGGTTAAAATACTCTAATAAAACGCTTGCATGACAGTTCTACTATTAATAATATCTATGTCAACATATAAATATATATATATATATATATATATAAAAAATATGCATAGAAATCTAAATATATTAAAATTAATTTAAGAATGTATATTTTTATGATAATAAATATATGTCTAACTTCTATACATTTAATAAACCTAACTAATACACAATGTAATACATATCTTAAAAATCATCCCTATAAATATAAAAATAAAAATAAAAAAAAAATAATAAAAATAAAAAAGTGCTTAATTTGTCCATAGAATATGGCTAAATTGATAAAATTCATGAATTGCACAATCATGGTATTGGACGATAAGCAAGTAGGTACAGTAAGAACAGAGCTAGAAAATAATAATGGTATATATATGTGTGGCTATTCCTAGCATAATAACTTAATTCAATCCATACATCTATTTTAACTTCCTAGCCTTGAGTATTGGTTGCATTCCACTTCTGTTGGCTGTAACACAGACTGGATTCAGACCAGCTGATTTCAGTTCTGTTTGTTGATTAAGCAATAAAAATCAAGGCCTTTTATTTATTTTTTTTTTTTAGGAGAACCCCCCCCCCCAATACCCTCGTGGCAAGAGCGTACACAGTGGGACTTCTTCATTGAAGGTTACTGGTTCTAGGCTCAGTTTCAGCTATTTCATTGGTGCAAGGCTCAATTTTAACTATTTCATTGGTTTCTTTGTGTATTAGCTGCTTTACTGTTGCTTGAAATTTTTCTTTCCTCATCTGCCAAGATACCAGGTTCAAACCTTGCATTACAGACTGTCAGTTTCCCTCCGTTTCTCCTTCCAGCCTGGTAGACATGAGTTTTTGAGGCAGTGCACCAACTGCCTCATATACACTAAAAACCATTGATTCCTAAATCACTCAAGTAGAATTTGCAAAAGATGGTCCTACACTAAGGATCTGGAATCATTACACTCTTGCAACCAGAACAGCAACACTAAACAGGTTGTCAGCTCACATACCACACCTCCTATTCATTATATGCATCCAACACATAAACCTTCATATGCAGTGGTACTCTCCAGAAACCCACCTAAATACCGGAGCCCTCCAAAACCCAACCATGCTACACCTAACACAACACCCAAAGCACCCAAAACAAAAAAATACTAGCATCTGTGTTTCACCAAATAAGTCCTTAAGGTAATGCACAACTATTCCAAATGTTTCAGTTCTAGATGACACTATAGTGAGACATACAGACACCCCACTCACCAGCTGAGCAAAAAGAAAGTTGAGCTCAGCTGCCTGTCTGGTGCAAGGATTCACCAGATCACACATGCACTCAAGTCTCTTAACAAGTACAGCAATGAATCTGTCACAGTTCATGTTGGTGTGAAGAACTTGAGACATACCTATATAAACTATATGGAGAGAGACATGTTTGAGCTCTCTGAATCTGTGTCACAGGTGGGTATATGTCCCTAGCTTTGAGCAGCATTTTACTGTCACCGAGGATGTTACCACAACATAAACAGAAAATGACTGACTTCAATGATTTGCTTAGTTTCTGGTGTCATTCTAAGGGGAACCCAGTTCCTGTCAGCCTTTGATGACAAGATGAATAAACCATGCTGCTTTGCCAGACATGGTCTTCACTTCGCACCTCCAGGCTTCCGGTTGCTGACTAAGGCACTTGTCTCCCCCATAAAAAGAAATTATGTACCTACCATAACGTTCCATGTGAGTTGTCCATCTCGCCTTCATTCTTTACGGATGGGTGCGGAACCGATCCTCTGCTCTAACTTGCCCATTTATACAAGCTCGAGGTTTTCAAGTAGTTTGTGGCTTATTCCATATTCCATGATGCTCTAGTGCCTTCCCCAAATCTTCTTTGCCTGTGTACTAACACACACACACAAAATATATAGGTATATATATATACACATGTATCGAATCCTCTGTGTAAGACTTAATATGTCTTACTCGGAGGCTGCAGTTGAACGGTATGACGTCAGCATGCCATGCATATTCATGAGGGCATGCTGAATCATACCCTAGGCTAACACGGTCCGTGTAGGAAAGCAGGGGGCGTGTCCGAATGCGGAGTACTGCAAAGGGACACGCCCCCAGAAGAGTCAGAGGCCAGAAAGTAAACACCCACGAGCGAGTCCTTAGAAATGTCAAGGAACACACCACCACACGTCCCCAGAGACAAAACCCTACTGAAAAATGTGTAAAATGTAAAAATAGCAGTTTCATTTTTGTTTTTATAATTTCAAAAATGTTTGCCCGCATTTGCGCTCGTGTGCGCGGGTATGCCCTTCGCTCAGCCACAGTTAGCAGACATTGAAAAGCATATAAGATCTACATATGCAAATTAAGCCAAGTAGCAATAGTGTAGCGGTAGAGACGTTGGCTAAAGAGGAGGAAGTCACGGTTCGAGCCCCCACAACATCATTCACCATTTTTATTTAAATAAGAATGAAACAATCCCCTGACATTTATATATATATATATATATATATATATATATATATAAATAAAACTATAATTTAAGTAAAATGTAATGAAATGGGCCATGTATTTGTGAAGAAATCCAACAGAATAATTTATAAAAAAGGATTATAACTACCCATAGCTGACCAACGCTTTAGCAAGCTGCATACGAGTGCCTGTAGGTGAGCAGCGCTTTAACAAGCTGCATTTGAGTGCCCGTAGGTGAGCAGCGCTTTAATAAGCTGCATATGAGTGCCCGGAGGTGAGCTGCGCTTTAACAAGCTTAATATGAGTGCCTGTAGCTCAGCAACGCTTCACCCAGCGTAATATGACTGCTCATAGCTAAATAACGCGTAAGCCGTTTGCGTGGAGATGCGCAGCGCACCAACCAGCTAACCAGCGGCCAACATTGGGCAAGCTGTATCAAAGCCGCCTTTACACAGACACACCTCTTAGCCTGTCTAGACAGTAGTGTATAACAAAAGCAATGCCAAGGGTCAATCCCGGGATACTGTGCAACATAGTCAATGTACTGAACCACTAAGCCATGACAGTTGTACTGAGAAATACAGTATTAGCATATATATAGGAATGAATGAAAATAGAACCATGATGAAGCAGGTTTGCTTTAAGCTGATAAATATCCAAAATGGCCAATCGGAGATAAATGCGGGAAAACCAGCATATATAAGCCCCATAAGCGGGAATACACACCATAACGGATTGTGGTACCCATTTGCAGTCAGGATGTCAGGTGCAGGAGAGGGAAATCGCTTTAGAGCACAAAGGTGGGGTGTTGAGAAGTCAAAATATATGGGTTTGACTCCTAGTCCATGATCATGAAGCACAACTCATGCAGGGCCAGGTTCAATAGGGTGCGTATAAGGCAGAGGCGTGGAACCGGTTGGCACATGATCTCACCAGTGCCACAGGCATTCCAAGGACTAGTGAACAGGTCCGTCACCACCATGCGGACCTGAAGTGACATAAGGAGGACCAACTGAACCGTTGGATCCAGGAGGCCCGCCAAATGCCCAATGCCCCACTACTGAGTAAGTATCCATGTAATTACGTATGTAAGAAATGCTATCCTAAGCCTATAGTATGAAGAGGTATGTTCCAATATTCCTTCATTTATATTACACAGCTGCAGGTGTCAGTTCCACGAATCGGCGAGCCTATGCTGATAGGCTGCTGAGGTTGCGCCACCAGGCAGGTTAGTAATTATTTAGCTGGTATTGTTATAGAATATAAGTGAGACAGATTGTAAAAGAGTTCATTGCTGTAACCCAGTAATAAAGGTGAAATAAGCATAGAATAAAGATTCTGCTAGTATTGTAAGATTAGATAAGTGATGCAGCCTGGAAAAGTGTGTATTGTAATCCAGTAATAAAGATTAAACAAGTCTCAAATAGAGTTTCCACCTGTATTGTAATATCAGATAACTGCTTCAGCCTGAAAATGAGTGGTAATCAATCAACAAAGGATAGACAAGTGTCGAATACATCCTTGTAAATTCTGCCATATGAAATAAGTGAGTCAGCTGGAAAGGATAGTTGTAACCCAGTAATAAATTTTAATAAAGCCTAGAATTAAGTACCATTCTGAAATGTAAATATAAAATAAGTGAGAGTGTGAGAAAGACAGTTTGAAGCTACCAAGAAAGCTGTAATAAGTCTGGAATAAAGGTATACTGAAGTCACTACATAATATTATGTTGCTGTACCCTTGCATTATGGAGATAGTATGGTTGTTTGAAATGATGAACATCCACAGTTGTCTAGACCCATATAAATCAAATGTAGCAGGATGCTGTACCTGAACACACCCAGATATGAACATATATGAATAAAAATGGAATGTATATTAATGTAGCAGTAACACCCCCATCACCAACATTCCTAAGGTTACATACAGGAAACTGTACTAATACATGTAGGGGATATATATATGCATCTACTAGGAATGTACAGTATATGTATAGGTAGTGTAAGTTGTTAATGTAATATTTCTCCACCCTACCCTATTTTCACAAATTATGCCATTCCACACCAAACTGGGTATGTGTATTCACAATTCCCATGGACATTTGTCCTGTTGGTTCATACATATCTGCATGTACGTTGATGAATGTGCCCTGTTTGCATATCCAAACCTGATGGCCTGTTGCCACCAATCAACCCTGCATGCTGTTGGAATGTGCACTGTTGTTCTAAATATGCATATGTTATGCTTGCTGCTCAATGTTCGGAATTCATGGGTGTTTGTTTAATGAGAATACTAATGCATGCTGTTACAACTAATTTAGAATTATGCTGTTTGTTACTAACCCAAAATGCCATAAAATACTGCTAAACATATGACAACAGGGAAGGCGGGTTCCAGCGGACCCACCTCTCCCACCTCAGCTGGTGAATGCACCTGGCACCAGTGCCCAGGCCAGGACCTCCTCCTCCGATGGCCCTGTGCCACCTTCGGGTGGAAGCACTGCAGGGGATGGGACTCGTCCCCCCTCTGTAAGCGTGGCCGGAGGAGAGCCTCCACTCACCCTCCATAGGGTCCGGTCTGTGGTGCGTAGTGAGATCAGGTGTTCTGTGACTGATCCCCTACACCAGCTCGAGGCGAGAGTGGCGCAGCTCATGGGTGTGCCTGCCTGTCCTAACCAGCCCCCAGCACAGCCCCAGCCTGGGCTGTGAAGGCGCAGTGGTAACTGCCCATGGGTGGGGATCTCAGTTCCACTGTTGCCATCCGTGGGCTCATGGGCTCGCGATATCCAAACATCCATCCCCGTCAAATGTGTTTACACCCCACGTGTCATACTCTGCCCCTGTATGCGTCTTGTTTGTCTTGTCTGTTAACCTCCCCAACCTACCTCCCCAAATATACCTACTTCCTGCACCTCACATTCCACTCACCTGAAAAAAAAATAAATAAAAAAGGGCACTCTGTTCCCACAAAAAAATTATGCCCCATACATAGCTGCCCAATTCCGCTGGACATGTGAACTGATGATTCTAATTGGCAGTACAACATATTTTGTTGTCCTCACCCCTCTCTCAGGGGTGGAAGGTATAAAATTTCACACCAAATTTCAAACATATGCACAGCTGTTGCTGATCAAGAAATGGGCAGCTATGGACCTTCCCTACACCCATTCTGCACATCTCAA